>NC_044497.1:19247500-19327500 GCF_902362185.1 Chanos chanos | reverse complement strand
TGTCGATTTATCACTGTAGTCTATGTGATTAATGTGTAGAATTATCCCAGTAGTTTATATTTGATTAATGTGTAGATTTAGCCTTGTAGTTTATATCAGATTAATGTGTAGACTTATCCCTGTAGTTTATATTAGATTAATGTGTTGATGTATCCCTGTAGTTTATTTAATTAATGTGTAGATTTATCCCAGTAGTTTATATTAGATTAATGCGTAGATTTATCCCTGTAGTTTACATGTGATTAATATGTAGATCTATCCTTGTAGTTTATATGTGATTAATCTGTAGATTTATCCCTGTAGTTTATGTGATTAATCTGTAGATCTATCCCCTCAGTTTATATGTAATTAATGTGTAGAATTATCCCTGTAGTTCATATGCGATCAATGTGTGGATTTTGCCCTGTAGTTTATATGTTATTTAATGTGTGGATTTTGCCCTGTAGTATATGTCATTTAATGTGTATATAGCATTTTGCAGTTAGAATTCTGCAGTTAGAATATGTACTGATTCTGATAAATAAGATCATAATTTCTCACTATTTCAGTGTGCACTCATCACAATCTGACACAAGGTTTGAAAACAACACTGAGTCCAGATCAGTAACTGATGACTTAGCTTGGGACAAGGTTTAAAAACAACACTGAATCCAGATCAGTAACAGATTCATAATGTAATGTCCTTTGTACTGAATGCCATAACAACACAGAAATGTTCCTTTTTTTCAAATTTTAATTCCATGTGAATATCTTTCACATCATAGACTGCCTATGTTCAGTCTGAAGGCTTTTAAAAACACATTGTTTTGATTACATCACCTACACTCTTTCATGACAAATGACAAAGAAACGCTGCTTCTATCTGTCACCACACTGGTTCTGCATGGTGTTGATTCGAACGCTTGAAACTTGCCTGAAAGTCACTGATTGCATTAATTTATCGTGTTCCGTAAAAAAAAACAAGTTATCCCATCTAAATGAGATAACGGGAAAAGTGACGGTAAAGCCATTCTGTACACTGGGGTCAAATAAACACTCACGAGAATGAGTTTTCTCTCACCACATTAAAAAGTACATTTTTTTTAAAGTGACGCCCAGCCCCTGTTTTATACCCAGATTAACTTTATCACTAAGCATAAGAAAGACAGATGATTTCCCTTATAATGGGAAACGTTCCTCACTGAGACCACGACCTTGGCTCTGACCTCTAAGAGCTGAGGGTGTGAATATCTATAGCGTGGACACAAACTATGATTCATGATATGGTCTATGATTCATTAACATACAAAGTGAGGAGTCAACTACTGTACCTCTGTACCTTCTCTGGGCTTCTCTCTAAGACAGCCTCACCTCATAAATCTCTCTCTTTTTGTTTGTCTTACATAGATGCATAACATGTAAGTAGGTGCATTAAACACACTCTCTCCCTCTCTCCTTTTCTATCTCTCTCTTTCTCTCTGTCTCACAGCACAGGTGCTGCCCCATATTGTGAGATGTGTAATTACAGCTTGGGCTTTGTCATTTTGACCTATTCATTTCACTACACAGACAAAAACATCAGTCAAACTGAAATCATAATCTGCCATGGGGTTATGAAATTAAGAGCTGCTCCCTGGGACACAATTAGATCAGAGATCCTATCCATGAATACAAGGAAAACAAAAAGGTCAATCGATATGCTACCAGTTCTCAGAGAAAAGGCATTCCAATAAACACAGAACACAACCATACCAACATGGAAGGTGTGTTGCAGTCTGGTGTGCATGTTAAATGGAAATGAAATTCTCATGGAGACACGGACCATCGTCCTCAACGATGATGCACAGCCATACTGTCAGCCACATTCTGCACATGGGCTTCCTCTCTCTCGTGGTTTAAGTAAGTCCCGGTTTTCCTGGCCTGGAGAAACGCCCACGCAGGTGCAGATCCTAGGGAGATGGAAACTGGATTAGCATTATAGATTTCAGACTGTGTACCAGGGGCTCAGTGTGCACAGCCCATTCATAAATGTAAAGTTTTTCACGTTAAAGCAAGCTCTGTATGTGAACTGTCCTTGGCAATATTACAGTTATGTCCCTCTGTTAACAAATGCAACAAATCAAAGTGTGTTTTTTTTATCATGGGAAAAAGTCAAAGTGATGAGCAGGCATAAATACTCATGAGTAATATTTATGTCTAAATATTCGAGGATGATTCATGAGGGTAAGGGGCCAAGGCCCTTGAAAACACTGATCAGTTTTACTTTTTCTGATGCCACTGTTGCCAACAAACAGTAATTTCAATTAATGTGATTTTAATGACATGCAAAGTGTGTCAGTCTTATATGTGTGTGTGTGTGTGTGTGTGTGTGTGTGTGTATTATGTATCAAATCAAAGATTATAAACAGATAAACATGTATAAACACATTTAACCTCCCCAAAAATAATGTAACATTTTCAGTCTAGTTGGTGTCTGTCATTCAAAACATTTGGATTATACTTTTTAAATATGAATGTCTGGTTTATGTTTATTTTGTACAAACACAGGCCTGTTTTCATTTTCAAGTTTAGGCTGAGTGCAAATATGCACAGGGGAGCAATCGCTGACAGATGTTTCCAGAATAAAATCAACAAATTATGACTCTTTCAAAGAGTGAAACACATATCACACAAACTGAAACACATAGGTTTGTCAATTTTATCAGTGAAAAATTTACAACCTGTAACACATTTTTACCATTTTATCTGTACAGCTGAAATCAATATGGACGTACGTAATACAGTATTTAGTAATATGTAAATATATCTTAAACTCTGAGTAACTATAGAGGCATGTCATGTGTGTTTACCAGTGAAAATGCAGATTTTTGTCCCAGATGTTAGCAAGTGGGATTTAGGGCCAGATTTGCAGAGCAGATGAAGGCTCTGTGTTGGGAGCCTGAGGCAGTAGTGGTGGTGATTTGGGGGGGGGGGTAAGTGTTGGCTCGTTGAAGCCATTTGGGCCATGCCACAGAGCTGACCTCTCGGTCCCTCATTGTTCTCAATTAGCATACAACCCCGAGCACAGATGATTAGAGAAAATGAAAACATAAAGGGAATTGATGCTGTGAGTGAAGAACAGAATAGAATATTTCTCTATGGTGATGAATTTTTATTTATTTATTTTTTTCTGTGCTATGGCAGAAACTGTGCTGGAGATGTTGCATTGTTTGGAAGTATCGGGTTACTTTTAAATACTGAAGATGAACACGAGGGCAGAAGCGTTGACTCTGAATAAAGATATTTCTTCTAATTAAAAAAAAATTCTCTTTTTACTCTTTTTGGTTGCAAAGCAAGGCAATGACAAACCTTCCTGTAAATATACCAATGGTGCACAATCATCTATATGAGCTGAATTTTGCTAAACTAATTAAAGTGTAAATTAAGTGTAAAACAGGACTTCTCTCGCTCTCCCTTGGCATTAATTACAGGAGTCAAACAATAAGGATGCGTATTTTTACCAAGGTTTTTTGCTCTTTCAAACTCTTAAAAAAATGGGATCTGTGTTCACATCATTAGATCATCTCCTCCCAAAACTGATGTGGTACTGGAGAGAGTATGTTTCAAGTCCTAAAACTACTCCTGTATTCAACTAATCTGAATTCTACTGACTTAAACAATCACTCTTTTCATGCTAAGTTAGTTCTGATTTGATAAAAGATAATATAGAAACAAAATGGCAGAACATTGAAAGATGAGGAATTTTCCTTTGACCTTTCCCATGGTTTAGATCCAGTCTACCATTTACTGTCCGCTCAGAGTTGATGTGAGTTCAGACAAAAATTCATCAACCACCATCAACAGGATCCTTCATTCTACTCACATGTCATGGTCCCCCACCAGATTAACACAGGATAACTCCTTTACCATGACCGCATCAGTCACAAGAGGTGACTGAGTGAGACATATGAAGTCGGGTTCTTTATTGATATGGTTCCAGCTCTCATGGTCTCCTGACAGAGTCACTAGGATGAAGGAATTACGCTCTGGGTCCCATGATCTTTGCGGGAAATGGATAGCCATCATACGCAGGCGGCCGATTAACGGAATGATTATGGCAGATGAAGGATTGGGCATTCCCACTTCTGTCCCGGGTCCAAAGTCGTAGCCGTATCGGCAGCGGCATATGCTACGCTGTGTCAATGAGAAATGGTTCAGACTACTACGGATGACAGAGAGAGAGAGAGGGAGAGAGAGAGAGAGAGAGAGAGAGAGGAGGTTTTGGTCCCACTGAGGCCATGATCTAATTTAGCCCCTCCCTCCTGCTCCCTAAATTAGTATTGATTTTGGTGTGATAACCATTGATGAAATATGTAAAGTGTGGATTACAGACGGTCAGATTTATTCGGATCTTCATTTGGGAGATAACCAGCTGTGGCCTTTGTTTGAATTTGCAGCCTTTTAATTATATGAGAAGGAATGGGGTCTGAGGAGCACAGCGGGTTCACAACGGCCATCAGTCTCGAAATCTCCGTGTCAATAGACGGATGACGGGGGTCTTCTGAGGACAGAGTACGGCTGGACGGGTTGGCATTCTGGGCGCCAGACTTCGATTTTCATCTTACTCATCTCTCGGTTTGGATGTCCTGTCACCAAAGGCGCTGTGTGTTAATGGAGATCTCTATAATGCTGGAGTGGAAGATCTTTCATCATATAGATGGCATGAGAACAGGCACATTATCTTTACTGATTAGGGCTTTCAACGCTGAAAATATGAAAGTGTTTTCTGATTTGAACACATTTACTTGTTATTCATTGATTTCACTCTGAGAAATATTGGCTTTAAATTCAAGCACTGGCCAGGAGGATAGCTGACTCCACCCATAACAATGGTGTTGTCAAAGATGATTGGTTTAGGCGTGATATAAGCTATCACAAGCCTGTTGTGTTGTATCAGATTGAAATGTAAGTGCAGAAACTAGGGGTGAAAGCTGGCACTCGACCAGAAATGAGCATAAATAATAAATCATCGCAGATGCAATACACTATCTTGGGCCAAATACATGCAATATCTCCAAGTAAAAGATATAATTCTCCTCAAACTGCCATCAGTCTTTCTGTATTGACTTTAAACTGGATGTGATGCAGCCTCATTTTATTCTCCCCAACACTCAGAGCTGACTTTTCAGGGAGTTCCATGCTAATCTGAGGTCTAACATGACTTGTGTTTCCAGTCAGTTCAAGTGCTGTCCGACTTTTACATTTGGAAGCTGCCTCTTTGCTACGCCACCTTCAGATTGACCACATTAAACAAAAACGGGACAACCAGAAGAAAATAATTAAAAAGTTCACAATTCTCTCACCGTACGGTCAGACAGAGGTTTTCCCTCATCAGTATGTTCTTGCACCAAGGAGATATGGCATGTTATCAATAGAGTCAGAGCCTTGCATTGTCTCATAAGGAACATGGCGAGGGTGTGCATCCTCGAGAAATGTCATACCGCCAAGGTAATTGCTTTTTTCATGGCAACCGCTCACTGATCGACCCCTCTTCTTGGCTTTGTCCAGCACATGAATGTCAACCAGGCCCTTTTGTATGGGAGACATTTAATAAACATCTATTGCAGGGTTTTTTATTCATCTCAACAAAAGTCAATCTTTAGCTTGGTCGGAAAGTGGCGGATTACTCAAGACTGCCTGAGTAGTGACGACACACAGTTATATTAAGGAAAAAAAAAAAGAAGAAGCACATATGTTCAAAATATTTGTCCAGTCCTCACAAAACATCACATGCTTGTGCCCATCGCTAGCAATCACGCATTTAATAAAAAAAAATAAGATCGCTTCTGGGCAGTTTGATTTACGAAATAAATTAGGAAAAGCCAAAGGTTTTGGTGAGTGCTGAGTCGGACCATAGAACCTGAGTGCTCAAAGACACAGTTGAGAGTGCAAGTGAGGTCTGACTTTTGAATTTGAGTATTTATCTGTTTGAATTTGAGTATTTATCTGTTTGAATTTGAGTATTTATCTGTTTGATAAACCATGTTTAGTCCCACATGTTTATTCAGCCTATATTCAGAAAACTGAAACTATTTTTACAGTTAATTGGTAAATTGGTAATTTCACTTCAGGTTAATTTTTTTTTTTTTTTTTTTAGATCGTAGGTGTGATTTTTGGCAGTCCAGTTTAGTTATGAAGCACTGAGATACATGGCACTTAAGACAGATTTTTGTAGTGACTGTAGTTTTGTGTGGCAATTACCTTTAACTGACATTGGACTGAATGAAAGCAGTGTTTGTCTGGAAATGCAGGAACAGTCATTTCACACAGCAGTAATAAACGAGCTCATTTACATTCATAATTTCCTTCAATTCCTTCACTCTCCTCTCTCTAGATGGATATCCATTTGTATTCAAAAGTCAGAAAGCTTTGGTCAGACAAAGCTGACAACAAAGCGAGTCTGAGGTGTAGGCCTATCTAGTGACAGAGTGCCGCTAAATAAGCGGTGTCTCCACACCTTCAGCCCAAAGCGACGACGACTCCCTGTACTCTCTCATTATCGCCGCACTACATAATTTATGACAACGATACCCATGACTTCACTTTGTTCATTTTAACAAAGCTGCATTAATTATGCATGGGCTTTATTTCGGGAGCCGCCAATTAATTATACAGTTTTTATTTCAGTGGACGGACGATCCCTCACAAGGTTCGTGTCCTCCATCTCGACAAGAGAAGACAAGGAAGAGACACATGGGTAATCTGCTTAAGAAGGTTGGCAAAACCATTGGGCAAATGGAATTGTAATGGGGAAAAAATGGACAATTTATGATTTGTGCTGCCTCATTTAATACAGCGATTAGTACAAGTTAACCTCATGTGGATCCCTCTGACTTTAGCGCGATTAGCTTCAGTCATTCCCGCTAAGCACATGGCAGAATCGATCCCAGCTTTCGTCTTTGTGAATTTTTATGTGATTTCAATGAGTGTGAGGTCAATACGGTACAGGACAGTGTAGCTAGTGAAGCATTTGTCCCCCTGTGTCCTCCTGTGAGCTGTAAACGCAGAGAGCTGGAGGGTTTTTGCTTTGAACTTCGCCCCATCTTGGGCTAACCTAGCCGTATCATCACCACGGCAACAGTATTTGAACATCTGCTTCAGCCAATTTTCAGTCCACTGCTCATTTCAATCCTCTCTCTCTCTCTCTCTCTCTCTCTCCTTGATTATCAAAATGTCCAGCGTGCAACTCAGTAAAAACCCACATTAGGCTCACATTAGCAAGTGCTCAACATCAGAGCGTGTCCTCTATATCCAAGGGCTCTGTCAGGATAATTCACATAAGTGTCTAATGGCACAATTCTTAGCTTAACAGATGCCTGTCAAATATGACACAGATTGACCCAATATTTTTAACTATGCAAGTATCTTCAAAAGAATTGCCGTTTAACTGAAATGATGGAAGGATCAGAGGATCTTTGGTAAAAGGCCATAATAAAAGACACTTATCCTTTATTAAGATGTATTCATTGCCTAGCAAGTTCTGTTTGAACATCTAAAAATGTGTTTGAGCATCATGTCTCGCATGGAATTAAAGAGAATTTGAGATCATGCAAAGACTGCACCCCTTTATTATTGCTTATGTAGTTAGTATTTTCAAAGTGTGATTACAAAATATTTTCATTCATTCGGTATCTGCAAAGATCCATAATAATCACCGCTTGAAGAGAATAAAATTAATCATTTAAAAAAAAAAGAAAAAAAAAAGTATGTAGAGTCATTTAGGTTCACTGATATATATATATATATATATATATATATATATATATATATATATATATATAAAAAAGGGTGGTCGTTATGGGAGGGTCACACTGGGTAAGGGAATGATCTTGGGTGGTTTGTAATTTAAAAATCAATCCCAGATCACTCATAAATAACAGTTATTTAGCCTGTTTCACAGTTTAAATGTGTCTGATTTTTATAACAGACCTTGTCAAGCAATAAGGGCATTTTATAGGTTTTTTTTTTCTTAGTAAACCTTGAGTGGCTTGGATTATATCCTCCTTTTCATTTGGTTCTATTTAATGTGTGCCTTAAGAGCTAACTGATAAGATTGAGTCTTGATGTTATCAGAACTCGACAGATTATCCCGAGGAAACATTTTCACATGTCTTTGTTTGCATACACTCACTATCAAATAATTAAACTTTTAATTGGATTGTTTATCTGTGTTGGTATCTTCAGCTAATTTACAAGGCGCAAGTTGGTGAATAAAATCAATTGTGATTGGCCTGATACTAATCAGTACCAAACATAAATAAATAAACAAATAAATAAGTAAACAGAAATAGTGGTGACTGAAACAAAGATCTCCATTATACTGTATTTACCTCACGATGAGGGGTGGGGGGTGTTGAAGATAAACATCTCCATTTTTGCTTTCATTTTGGAATACAGAAACATGTTTATGTAGAAATGTAAAGCCTATGCATAAATCCACCAATGTAAGTTTTTCTGTAGAGAATAGCAAAAAGCAGCATCAGTTAGCCTTTACCAGTTAGCACAGTGCTGATTAAACAGATGCTCTCCAAGGAAAAATCCATAAAAACAGGTGATGTGTTATGCAGGTAAATGCCAAATCACTAAGTTTAATTGGAATGACATTTTAAAAAGACTTCAAATAGAGTTTTACTTTGTAGGACCAAAATTTATTTGGTCCAGTCCTCATGTTTGGAAATTCACTGCCCAATTTCACATGGTGTATGCAGAGTGTCACTAAAAAAGGATCTCACAAAAGGAGTGCATGTTACCAATAACTTGTGACGCAGGTTTTACAGATTATACACATTTTTGTGATTATACTGTCAACACAACAGAACTAGACCATTTCGGGCCAAAAAATAGAACACATAAAACACACGTGTCCATATATTCTGCTCAAACTCATGTTTTATTCATGACAGAACAGAAACAGAACGCTTGGCAATTCTCTGCAGGCCTCTGCTTTGTTTCACAAAGACTGTTTTCTAAATTGTGTACTCAAGTCCTCTGCTCTCACGTATTCAGAAGAGAGGTCTCTCTAGTGTACTCCAGTGTACATCTCCTCCAGTGGCAAAGTGGTGAGTTGGCATAAATGTGTGGAAATTTGAAATGGAGTAGCCCACATCGTTTGTCCTGTGTCGTTTCAGTTAAAGAACAAGCCATGCTGTAGAAAGGGTTTAGTTTAGAATGTGATTTGGATTTGTTTTGTTTTTTTTAGTTTCTTGTAAAGTCAGCTATAGCAACTAACGTCCAAGAGATAGGAGCTGGTTTGATGAACTGACTGTGGTGGTTGGTCTGTGTTTGATTTCATACACATGGAGCATGCATGTGTGGAGATTTGAAATCAGCTGGATACCACTGCAGTTATTTCTCATTAGCATGGGAAACACTAACATCACTCTGTGTGGCTATGGAACCCAGAGCCCTGGTCTGAACTGCCCATCCAGCGTTGTTCACACAAGGTTCAAAGTGGATGCACAAGGTGCAGTTCATCTGTTTTCCCTGTCTCCTGCAGTCTGCAGAAAATAGAATTCAGATTGTGTCAATATCGACCTCGACTTTTCTGATGAAATTGCTTTCTGGCCTGATAAAGGAAATTTGCCTATGGAGAGGAGAACTGCTTTAAAGACCTCATCAATGCAAAGGAGGCTAATGGTGTTACTGGTGTCCGACTGGGTCCGATGCACACGAGGCATTTATGTCCACAAATTGATCCAATTCTAGCCATCAGAAGTTTAATGAGGATTTAATGAAGAGTTTCTTTCTTTCATTGAATCAACTGATAGTTTTTTTTATGTCTAAATTCATTACTTGGTGTGTAAATTTGATTTTAAGTTCAAGTCTCTTAATTTTATTCATGAGAATGTTAAGAGGTCATTAAAATGTGTTAATACAATAGAATAATACAGTAGGTCTGCTAAAAGGTGGATATCAGTATCTAATCACAGCCCCTTCATATAGTTCTCTCTACCATTAACAGTTACATGGACACAGCATGTAGCTCTCTAATCGACCAAACAATAATAAATAATAACAGACATGCAAGCAGTGGAACGATGCACACGCACGCGCACACACACACACACACATGCATGTGCACTCTCACACACACATGCATGCCTGTATACACATACAAACACACACATGCAAGCATGCACGGATGTATGCCAGCCATTCGCCCCTTCCTTGAAAACATTTGAATTCATCAGACCCTCTGGTTAGCTGTTTTACTATCGTGGAAGGGGCTTTTTAAAACGGGTAAGCTGTTTTACTGTCGTTGAAGGGCGCTTTTTAAAATGGGTAAGCTGTTGATGATCTGGTGTCCTGACAGCAGAGATGAGAAGCATCAGGTTGAGCTATTAGGGGCTGCAGCAGTGCATCGTCCCCTAAGGACGCGCTCTGATGAGAGGCCTGGGTCATAAATCAGCAGGAGCACATGGAGCAGGCAGGGACGTGAATTTGCTCCCTGCTCCTCTCTCCTTTATCTATATCTGAGAGGAGCTCTCGTCTCCATCCTCTTCGGCTCTCCTCCATCTGTTTCTTCCTCCTTCCTGCTGCTGGAGCACCATCAGTCCTCCTCCTTCAAATGAAATGAGGAGAAAGTGGTGGATGTGCTTTTCTTTTTCATCAACTGGGCCAAATGTACGCTCTCAAACATATGGTCATATACACTTACATACACATACACATACACATACATACAGAGACACACACATGTACGTGGTTACTGGATCACTCTCATGTAACCAAGCACACAATTTACATTTACACACAAAACCCAAATCAGAGCATATCCCGTTTTTTTCCACTCACGCTCCTACACGCACGGCCCCATCTACTCAAACACACACAAGAGCTGTGCTATAATTGTAGCCACCAGGCAACAGTTTGTCTTCTTTGAGAGGAAGATAAACTCGAGTGCTCTTCACTCTCCGCTGCATGGTTTTATGACCAAATCACAAGCCATTACCACTGCCATCTTCTGCCAACATTGCTTTGGGCATCGCTGGATCAATCGTAAAATCAGTTCAGCATTCTTCACTATCAAAGTAAAATAGTGCCAGTGTCCTACAAGAATTACACAGCTCTCAGATAAAATTTGTTCTGTTTTTTGGTATGGTTTGTTTATGTTCTTGATAAAGAACTTACAAAGAAAAAAGTTTCAGATGGTCTTTCGTCCTTACACACCACGTCTGCTGTCAACAAATGCTATCATTCTGGGGTGTATATCATTGTGTTGTCAATACCTTTTGTTTCACAGTGAACCCTGAGCAAGAAAAAAAACCCTTTGAGTAGAACGATTACGTCAAACATGTTGAGTTGTCTAGTGGTATTGACTGATATCTCCAGCTGCCAGGACAAAGGCTGTTTACATTTCTTTCAAATAGCAGTATAAATTCCTAATTGAATGCATAACCATGACTTTGATATAAGTGGGGAAAATAAATTTGCTTGAATGGCATTGAGAACTGCTTTCAAAGAGAGTAGCAGCCTGGGTTCTTGCTACCCATACACGATAAAGAAACACTATTTTACAGTGCAAAGACAATTCCCCACATTTGGGAACACTTAGTTCGCATCTCAATCTGAACTGTCACAGAATTCCAGGAGCATGATACTGAGGGTAATTAATCTACAGTCTTATTGTGATCTTTGCTTATGGGGTGATGTGATCTGATTCATGCACCAATTGTAAGTTGCTTTGGTTAAAAGCATCTGCTAAATGCTAAATTGTAAATTGTAAATTGTGAATTGTAACTGAGCTCTGTGTCACTTAGGCTGACTGTAATTCCAAAGGCGAACTCATCTGCCTGCAGGCTGGTGTGTCAGCCCGGGTCCTTCTCCTTCTCGTCGCTCCACAGAGTGGCCTGCGTCACTGAAGGTGTCTGTCCGTGAGGCTGTTGGTGGCACTGAATGACTAACACTCTCCTCCAAGCATGTTTTGACACACGGAGGAAAAAAACACAATAACTCATCTCCCAGTGTTCCTGAGGTGACAGTCTTGCAAGAGGGAGGTCTACAGGATAATGATTACTTGGACAATCCAATTAGCAAGCAGCTGTGTCTACAAACATAATTTTTGGAATGTTTGGTAATAATAATAATAATAATAATAATAATAATAATGATGATGATGATAGACAGCCATTCACTGAAACTGGACAAACACCTAAGATGCCTGACTGGAGCATATGAGGCAGCAGCCCTCGTCAAAGCAAAATAATCTAGACTCTATCTGGAGGTGCTGTATGTGTGAACACAAATGTCCGAATCAGTTGGATCGAATCATAAACTGAATTTTTTCTACCAGCCCCCTAATACAAAGTCCGTTGTATGCTCGATTGAGTCCATGTGCGAAGGAGCGAATTATAGTCTGGAGAATGCACAGCGAGCAAGTGGGCGATGCCGTATTGAGTACTGATGTATTGATGCCGTTTCTAACACGTGACTGGTGCGAAACCGGAAGAATACTAATGCTGCATTCCATTCACCTCGGAAGTCGGAACACGGAACTGGGAATGACGTCACACCCGAGTTGACCGCATTCCCAAACAACAAGTCGGAAAAACATTTTAGCCAGTTTAGCTGTTGTTAGCCATTGTTAGAAATACCAGCTGAAAACGACACATTAAGCGGTATTTTGTGCATACAAACGCCGTAGCAACATGTCCATGGTTGTACTGTGTGTACAACTGATTTAATGAGACACAACTAAGACAGAAGTGCCAATAAACAGTAAACTGCTACAGCTTTCACTACTTCAATACTGGGGGCAGCTATCTTGGATTTTGAAGTCGGGGTTGGTGAGGTTCCTCCAGCTTTCCGAGTTGGAAATCCAACTTCAGGGGGCGTTCCTGCTGAAATTTCAGACTGGGAACTCGGAAATTCCGACTTCCGAGTTCAAATGGAATGCACCAAAACATCCGAGGGTGAAGAAGAAGGGTCATTTGCACAAAGACGCCAACAAAAATGTCTAACTGGATAGACGATGAGATTCAGGAACTTCTGTCGGTAAGGGTCAACGGCAAAATGGTCAGACAAAAGTCAGTAGCCTCATCCGCCATTTTCAATGTGTTGTAAACAAAACACGATTTTCGCAGCTTACTTTTTTGCATCGTGTGCTGACACCTGCACGTTCTACCCAGGTGCCACCCCTTGCTTAAGTCAAACAGAGTATTTCGAGTAGGTGAGAACGCATCTGACACTGACAGTCTCCTGTTGCGTGCTCCATGTGTGAAAGAGCAACTTTGGACAAAATGCGAACCTGTTTTGGGGACATAGTCCGTAGTGCATATGTGAAAACGGCTATAAAAATATACACTTCCTGGCCCCTCAAAAAAGTCGCCATTTGGATTGGGAGCCTATGGAGGTAGTGTTATGATCTGGGGTTGCTTCAACTGGTCAGGTCTAGGCTCAGCAACGTTACGTGGCAATAAAATGAAGCTGAGTACCTGAATGTACTGAATGACCAGGTTATCCCATCAATGGATTTTTTCTTCCCTCATGTCATGGGCATATTCCACGAAGACAGTGCCAAGATTTATTTGGCTCAAATTGTGAAAGAGTGGTTCAGAGAGCATGAGGAATCATTTTCACATATGAACTGGCCACCACAGAGTCCAGACCATTGAAAGTATTTGGGATGTGCAAGAGAAGACTTTATGGGGTGGTTCGACTCTCCCGTCATCAGCAAGATCTTGGCCAAAAATTCATGCAGCTGTGGGCGGAAATAAATGTTGTGAGGTTGCATAGGGTTATAGTAACAATGCTGTTGCAAATGTGTGCCATAATCAAACCTAAAGGTGGTCCAATGAAATATTAGACTGTGTGACTTTTCTTTGGCTAGGCAGTGTAGTTGCATAATAGTATAGAACAAGTGAGACAACATCTGATGTTGCATATGTCTTGAAGTTCATCATTTTTTCATTTGAATGCCATCTCTTGACTACAGTAGATCCATCTGAAGCTCAGCTGTTGCCTCTCTCTAGGTTTATGGGGATCACCTTTCACGTTAGTGAACAATACTGAGACAATGATGTGGAAGTATTAACCCTGTTATTGATAACCTCAGTCAAAGGTGTCTAAAGACTTGATGTCTCCAGCCCTTTTTTTATCTGGAGCTGGAACCTGGAAAAGACAGGTCTCGGTGCTTCATTTACCCCAAAACAGCAATTTTACAAGGATAATTTCAAACACATCAAATTGATTGTTTCTGAAAGGACTTTCAAAAACAAAATTGCTTGATGTTCCTTTTGGTAAACTTTTCCAAAAGAATCTGTATTGCTTTTCATTGTTTTGTTTTGTTTTGTTTTGGCTTTGTTTTTGATCATGAATGCAAATTAAATCCTATTTGCATGACAAATGAGGATAACTGAATATGTTATGTTCCAAGACAGTGTCTCCTGATTGGGTTGCTGTTTGCCTATGATATTGCATTGCTAGGTAGGATTTTTCTTATACTGACAAATATTGACACTGTTCCTGCAGTGTGAAGCAAAGAAAATGCCTTCCCACAGATCTGAAAGCTATGGCTATCAGGTAGTCTGGACACACAGCTGACAGTATCAGCTCCATCAAAGAGAATACCTCCACACTGCTTGAATTCACGGCTGTTTTTGGGATCAGGTGGAAATTGCCATCAGGTTTTATTCACTCTGTGGTGGTATTCCTAGCCAAAAGTGATGAGTAACATGTAAACAATTGTAATAGTATATCGTCCATGATAGGTGATGAAAGAACCTTTAGAAACGGAATAATGCGCTGAGAAAACATTGAAGCACTCTCTCATTTTCACACCTCTTGTATCTCTAATCCTTTCTTTTCCCAAGTTTCAGCATAACAGGTATGTGGTATCGTTTTGCGTTGGTACGGTTAAGACCGAGACATGGTAATAGATGACTTAATCATCAGAGATGTAGTTCCATGAACCTTCAGTCTGTGATTCCCACACGACACAAGTCATCATCTGAATTAAGAAAACAAAAACAAACTGACATAATGTTGGAGACGTGACAATGAATCTTATTTTGTTTGGTGAATAAAGTAATCAAATTAAGGTCCTGTGCCTTTGTGTTTACACCCTTCAGAAAAACAAAAGCAAAAACATGGTATGTGTCTATCAGAGGGTGTCTTAATTGTCTAAGCAGTAAGTAAACAGTAGGGACTGTGCCCTTAAGCGTTTTTGTAGAATGATATCCTTAACCCGATTAACTCTCTATGCTTTTACTCAGTGTTGAATGGTTTGGATCAGCTACACTTGTTCCCTCAGTGGACAGCTGACCTTTTGGCTCTTTGTTTTCTGACACTTTCTTACAACTTACAAGCTTTGTTGGGCTTTAGGACCACTGGTGTGGACTTTGGTCTGATGAATTCAGATCAGAATGCACAAGAAGCAAAAAAAAACAACCCCCCCCCCCCCCTACTGGCACGTAATAAACATTTAAGTTTTTTTGTTACTGACTTAATTCCAGAACTTTTTTTTCCAACATCAGTTAACATGACATGAAATTCTCTCTTTTTTCCTGCAGCTCTACCCTACCCATAGGTTTGTGTTACTGGTTTCTCTAATGCTGGGGTGGGGGGGTTTCCCTCACTGTGTGATGGAAGCCAATGTACATGATAACTACAATGTGACAGCTATGATTCATTGTTAGGTTTCAAAGGTTTCAAAATCATGGTAATAGTCATGCAGTGTTTTCAACATAAGCTCTCTCTGACTCACGCCTACTATTCTCTGGCTTGGCTGGACTGACACGCTTGTTTTATTCACTCCTGTTCCATGTTGTCTTCCATATCCTACTAATGCAGCTTAATCTTTTACCTGGGTTCCCAATCCTGTTTTATTGGCATTTGGACAAGGTACTTAACTCCCAGTTGGCTTTCGACACCCTTTTTGGTCCAGGTCTTCCTAAACCCAGTAACGTGAGACTGAATAATCAGCTCATGGCAAAGAGGGGTTATGTCACCGTTTTATGACAAATTTCCCATGAAACATTATCATTTTATTATTCCTCTTAGATGAGAGGTGAGAAGTAATGTGTGGGGTACTGACATGCAGCAATGCCAGTCCTTGAGTTGTGTCCTTCGAAAAGACAACATGCGATGATTATTCAGTCCTCAGTACATTGGACTATGCTGTGTGTGTGTGTGTGTGTGTGTGTATGTGAAAGAGAGAAAGAGAGAGAGACATGGAAAGCAAGTCAACAAAACAGGCAGCAGGTGAAAGCAATCACTCTCCATTCAATCTGATAGAGTTTTCCCAGCTGAAAACAGCAGAGACAAGGACAAAAGCGATTGAAGACTGAGTTAAGACTGGTCTAACAGAAAGAGTCAAAATGTCTTATTCCACAGGTGGAAATGAAAGATAACATATATGTATATGTATGTGTGTGTGTGTGTGTGTGTGTGTGTGTGTGTGTGTGTGTGTGTGTGTGTGTATATATATATATATATATATATATATATATATGTATGTATGTATGTATGTATGTGTATATATATAATGTATATATGTATGTATGTATATGTATATGTATATATCTAATATCCCTGCAATGTGAAAAAATACACTGTCTGCATATCCGTGCAGAATTTTGTGGAGTACCTTCTTATCAAGTTCAAAATTGTTTAAGTTCAAGTTCGTGTATTGTCATTATACCTTGCAGTATAATGAAAAACATATTCACTAGTTGCAGTGCAGTAGAACACAAAATACAATACAGACACTACTGACAGAAAGGGTAAGATAAATAATAAATAAATAAACAATCAAATAAATAAATAATACAATGTCGCAGTAGTACTGCTGGATAATATATACAATATATGGCATCTGAACAAAATATATTTAATATATATATTTAGTATATATGTTATACATATCATATGACTTCTGTTACCATTCACTTACTACTTTGACATACCTCCATATTCTTGTGTTTTCAAAGATGTTCAGTATAATTTAACAAGGGAGATGCACTGCATGGTTGTAAATATTTCTGTGT
This sequence comes from Chanos chanos, assembly GCF_902362185.1. Taxonomy (NCBI): domain Eukaryota; kingdom Metazoa; phylum Chordata; class Actinopteri; order Gonorynchiformes; family Chanidae; genus Chanos; species Chanos chanos. The sequence goes on along the minus strand of NC_044497.1, from coordinate 19,310,497 downwards.
GATCATGTCAGTTCGCCTGTTGCATGTTTCCCACTGTGTGATGAACTGAAACTGTTGAAAAACAGAGTTGAGTAAGCAGTATAGTAGCGATTACTGTTTGTCACACTCATGAGGAATTGTCATGGTCTATGAGCCTGACCTTGGGCCATGTGGCGTGGCCTCAGGATGGATGAAACCGACACTCTTAGAGAGACACCACTCAATTGCCTTTCGCTCACTTGTTCTCTCTCTCTCTCTTTCACTTTCCCTCTCTCTGGTCTCTGGTCAGACAAAGCAGCTGTTCCAAATTCAAAAAACGTGAAAAAAATTGTCACCCTTTAGTTCCATTCACCTCCTATCCAGCGGCATTGTTTCCATACTTCCCTATTCCAAGCTCTTGTGTAAACAGACATTTGAGTGAACACATGTTAACAGAACTTCTAAAGGAGTGGTTTCACCGGGCCATGGTTAACATTTTCTTATCTGCAGTAGAGTGTTTAATGCTTTTCTTGTGCGTTCTAGTTCTGTAACCATTCACCAGTGTTTATGAAAACTAACGCACTGTCGGACTTTCATTTATGGAGGACACACCAAACCTGAACTCAGTGACCCTTTGGTGCAATCACAAAATACATTTAGCGTCATTTAGCATTATTTCCCTCTGTTTCACCAAAATATGAAGACTCAATAAATCAAAACTCCTCTTAGACTGTTTGCAACAACAGACATCATATCATTTCAGTTAGCAACTTTGCCTCAACAGAAATTGTCAAAGAAAAAGAAAATACAAACTCAGCTTACATCTGCTGAATCCTCCAATGTCCAAATTAGCCACTGAGGGCACTGTATTTAAAAAGATGATTTTGTGAATCGTGCAAATTTTCAAAAAGCATTACATTTCACTGAAATGTTGCAGTGCTCTTAAACAAAGAAGAATGTTAATAGATTAATTAATAGATAGACTTGATTAATAGATAGACTTGTTTTTGAGAATTCTGATTGATATATATTTTTTCATTCTTTTTTTCGTTATTTATAACATGGCAACATTTGGAAATGTGTCCCAAAACAGCTATAAATTCAGCAGTTATAATGGCTTAAAATTCCACAAAGATCAGCTGTCTGAAACAATATTTTACAGGGGCTTTGGGGCTGATTTGTCACTCACCACGATTGTCTTAAGATCTGCCAACAGGAGGCAGTATGTCAACTCATATTGTGATGAGCTGAATGCTTTTTTCATTCATTCACTCATTTTCCAAGTCGCTTATCCTAATTAGGGTCGCGGAGTGCTGGAGCCTATCCCAGCACTCATTGGGAGAAAGGCAGGGGAAACACCCTGGACAGGTCGCCAGTCCATTGGAGGGCAGACACACAGACAAGCACATTCACACCTAAGGACAATTTAACGTCTCCAATTCACCTGACTTTGAACTGTGGGAGGAAACCGGAGCTCCTGGCGGAAACCCACGCATACACCTAATGCTTTTTCAATTATTCCTTAAAAATTACGCTACGCTTCATGTATTCTGAACTTGGATGGCTGTTTCCACCGGGTCACTGCAGGAGTTTTCTTACTGGATACATTTTATTATCTGTTCTTCTTTAGTGATTTACTCAGGGGTAAATCAGAGGCAAGAAAAAAGACTGCTCAGGGGAGGAGCAGGCAGTGTGACTAGCTTTGTGATGCTTGGGCTGTGATTTGAACTTGAGTCTCTTGCTCAACCAGTGAGTATCTCTCCGCCAGTCTACCCAGCCAGCAGTGGCTCAGCTAACCCTGGCAACAGCTGGTTGTTGCAGCGGCTCGGCAACAGTCTCAGCCGGTGGTGAGCGTTTGCAGCAATGGCTCAGAAACAGGCTGGGGACCTGGGAGGAGACGTGCACCCAGGGCTGAAATGTGCACTTTCCCTTTTCTGGTCTGAACAAAACTAAATTTATTTTCAATACTTTCATTCAGTACTATCATTTAGTCCAGCTGAACGAGTCTTCCACATGCTTGCTCTATCATATGTGAAGCAGGTCACTCATTTTTCCCACACAATGAGTTATGCAGTGTTGGAGAAGAGTGCTACGTGCCTGATTCTGTGCACAATTACACAGGTACCTGACTGTCAGCCACCGCCATTCTGCAAAAGACATGGGGTTGTGACAGACCCACCCCTCTGAGGAAACACAGCCAACTGAAACCATAGTTCTGATAACCTTCTTTTGAAAGACAGTTTAGGCAAACTGTAAGCTAGCTTTCATAATCTATAAAATCTTTCCTCCAAGCCAACAGTTTTGGCTTTAGGCTGAAAGCATTTTAATCATAGCACATACACACATACAGATACTCACATGCATGTCATGCATGTCTCCCCTCATGTTCTCTTAAGAAGCCCAGTACGTTGTCACATTGTAAGTAAACATTCTAAGAATGCTATGCTTGCTTGCTTATGCATGCTAGAACATTCTTTTAATATTGTCTAAGTATTTATAAGAAAAAAAAAGACTTTTTAAGGACCTACCTGATTTCCGTAGTTGGAATGTTGGCTGTTAACTGGGCTGTCATTGCTCTTATGGAACATTTAATCGGTTCACATGATCAAAGCCAGGGACTGTTTAACAAAGCCAGGGAGAATAATAAAAAAAGGCCCCTTCATTAATCTTACAACATGGAGCACGTGAATGTTCACTGGAATTCGAAATTGTTTGCCGCTGACCTAAATCAGAGTTCACTCTTGTGCTCTCTTTAAAAAAGGATTTTATGGATGTGTGTGGATCCTGTTCTCATTTTATGGGAGAGATAAAATCAGATATGAAATGTGCATAAACACTCTCTCATTTGTTGTTTTTGCTCTCAGATGCCACCTCCTAAAAAATTCACCAAATAATACTCTATGTTTATTTTAGCAGCATATGTTGAGGATTTTATTTTTGGGGGTGGTGGAGTGGGGGTATTGAGGTGTGGAGGAGTAGAAAGAATCAGGATTAAGTTTGGGTTGCCATGGTAACCAAGGCACCCATTTCCACATGGTTTTCAAGATATATTAATAGTGAAGATACTATTTTTTGAGTAGAGTTCCAGTCGTTTTTCAGTACACAGGTTTCAGTGCGTTTCCAGACAGGGAGGATAATTCAATGGAACACTGACTTTCTGTGGGGTGAAAAGACCTGCTCTCTTTGGTCTAATCAAGAAACTGTTTTTTAATGGTTTGTTTTGCAGATCCTGGAATAAAGAGATTGAAGTTTGTGAGTGGATTGGTGTTGTTTTTACCTAATGCTGGACCTTTGGGTTGGTGCTGAATGTTAGTGGACATGGTCTGTTTCAAGAATTAAAGTGATTTCCCTTAGAACAACGTGAACCTTACAACTGATCAGTAATCAGCCATGTATGATGCTTGCTTCATACATGTGTTCTTGCATCGTGATATCAAAATGTCTTGAAAATTGGACCATCACTAAATATTTCCCATGACGCCATGCATATTGTGGTGACTTAAGCTTCAGTCTGAGAGATTCTGTAAGACATGTCCTATACAATGCTGTGTAAGTCACATATACTTCCTATGGGATGCACAAATTGTTCATGGCAATTGAAGACAGTTGTTGAGTTTAAAAACTGACTTACAATGCTTACAACCAATCCCTGTATGCCTTCATCATTTGTGAGAATCTTCTCATGCGAGTGGAGGAATTCAGAGGTGAGGCTAATGACCTGTAGAATCCAAATGTTTAGAAATGTCCCACACACCTGGATCATGAGCCTAAGAGTGTGAACCAAAAGTTTAACTGTAATGTGTGTTGGAGGAAAATGTTTGACAAAAAATGGGTGTTTTCCGATAGACTGTAAAGTCATATCTCCTCTGTTTAATTTAAATGACCTATAGAAATGCATTGTTGGAAGCACACTCGTCCTATGTTAGATGCAGTACAGCTTCAAGTTTACAGAGATGGTGCTTGGCCTCCAAAATGATATCCAAAACTCTCGCTCTTGGCACACAGGGCTCTTCATCGATCCCTCTGCTTAAAAAAAAAGAAAAGAAAGAAATGAGAACGTGAAAAAAAGAAAGGGTGTAATTGCAGCCAAAAAATGGTCTGACTGTTAGCTTTGCCTTAAATCATGACCCCTATTTAATGGTTTAACACAGGTTGTCACATTTTTTATTTGGCTAAGTGCTTCTTGGCAGACCTACTTAACAGTATTTTTGGATCAGGCGCATGCTCATGCTCTCATCCCTCACTCTGGAGTGAGGCAGAATCAGATGTAGACTGGCTGCTCTCAGTTATCATAATGTTGCTCCTGTCATAGTGAGCAATAACCAGACTGGGGTGGAAAAGACTCCTATCATATCAAAGCTGTGCCCAGAGAAGCAGAACCTTAAGTCTGGGCTAATGTAGATTCGTTTTGCATTTTTCAGCAGCTCTAATCAGAAACAATCTGCATGCACTGTTTTTATGGCTAATATTTATATTCCTCTAAATCTATATTTTCCCAACACTTCAGCTATGTCACAAATTTGATCTTCCACTAAACAAGCACATCTGATTTTCCTGCTGAAAGTCTGGGTCTTGGAATAAAGTAAACACTTAAAATGTGTGAAAAATGGTGAAGACCTCAGCCAATTGTTCTTTTCCTTTGTTTACCACTGACAAAGGATCTTATCTTTGGTATCTTATGATTTTGCAGAAATTTGCTTTATAGGCTTGTAGGAATGAAGTGTTCTAGGTCAAGACAAATGACAGAACTGAATTTCCATATTTCCATATTCAATATTGTGTCATTCTAGAGGTGAGAATGAGATCTTCATTTACAGTGGATATAGTCCATAATATATGGGACATACTCCTGAATGATTTCAAAGGCAGAGAGATAGAGAGAGAAAGAGAGAGAGAGATAGAAACCACTGTACAATATGCCTTAGTAACACTTATCTTGCACTGAGCACTAATATGCCTTTTATGAAGTGCTGTCACACAGTGCTCTCTCTCTTTGATTGGTCTCAGTTTGATGTTTTGAGAGGAATTTCACCTTCTTTCTTCACAGATATCATGACATGAAAACAGAGGTTACAGTATCAGTATTACCTATGGATGTAGCTGTAATTACGGCTACTGAAATATGCTTCACGCATGAACACTTCTCAGCGGTGATCTGGCCGTAAAACATCACTTTTGTTGACGGTCAATATTTAGTTTTGTTGTTGAATGTGTCCCTATGCAAAAAAGTGACTCTGTTGTATTCCTATAGGAATGATTTTGCTGTACTGCTTTGCATTTCTGAAATAGATACGTTTTGGAATCAGTGACATGTGTATAAGGATCACAAAACATGCGCATGTTAAGCCTGTTCTATTTGATCATTCAGAAATGGCCAAATATCATTTTTATGGTTTTGCTTTGCTGACAGTCTTAACATTCAATTAATCTTTTAGAGGAGCAGGCTTTTAGAGTTTCATGCACTTTTTTGGGGGGGGGTGCTTACAACAGTTCAGGAAAGCTGCTGTAGCTTTAGATATTTAATATCAAATTTCTGAATTATGTCATCAAGCTTTTAGAAACAGATGTAAGGGTTTTGCAATATATATAAAATCCTCCTTCAGCACTTTAAGTTTTAAAAAATTTAATATCTGGGTTCTGGAAACTGAGATAAAGTTAAAAAACTGAGATGAAGTTTAAAATATTGTCTGTATCATGTGGTTCAGTCTTTTCTATCCCACTGGAAGTAACCAATCTGATTTACTGTAGTAAAATTGATGCCCAAATGGTTCCTTTTTTGCTGTGTTTTTTAATCATGTTTTAGGGTGATTGAACTTATAGAACAAGAATTAGTCTCTTCAGATAGAGGCACTTATTTTTTATTATTTATTGATTGATTTTAAAATAAAAAAGAGCTCTCATTTGTCAGGATGCCCTCAATAAATGTTCCATGAATTTCTATGTCTTCTCAGTTTTCGAACAAGGACATTATTAAACACCTGCGTCATTCTTTTTCATTAAGCATTTTAATGACAAAACTAGTCGCTAGCTTAGTACACTGATCTGGTCGGCTTAAAATAGACTCAAAGATATTATGATTTATACTAATACTACACATACACCGTACAACCGTAATAATCGTAATTTTAATCAGTTTTGATTGTGGGTAAACTTTTAAGTATTTGAGAACCATAACGCTCTGGAGCGACAGTTTTCCGATCCGTGTCAAGCACTAATTTTTGATAGCGCCCCCTAATGAGTATGACTGTGCACTGAAAGTGGTCACAAAGATCCCGTTTCGCAATCTCGATATCAAAACTCAAAAACCCAATATGGAAATTCAAAAGGCAAATTTTCAGGTTTTTTTTTATTTTAATGCCTTTATCAGATTTTGAAAACAATGTATCGGATTTGTTAAACCTGATATCAAATGTCAAAAAATCTCATATCAAATTTCAGAGAGCTGATTTCAACATTATTATTGTTGATATCATGAAAAAATGGATTAATTGTTAAACACGTTTTCCATATTGCTGCACTCCCTCTACCACTGCCTCTTTGCATTCCTCTCTTTGTATTTAAACATCCGGGTTTTCCTACTGGCTGTGCTTACTCTCCTCTCAGAAGCCATTTTGGACTCAGTTCAGTTTCTTGCATGTCAATATCGGACCCTGTCCTTAGCTGTTCTGGGTTGCAGAGGGAAAAGGTTAATGCGCAGGAAGGGGGAGCGAGAAAATCGCCTCTTTTTAACGCATAATTCAATCGTTTTCGTCGACTTTTAATTGCGGAATTGTTCGATCTCCGGATGGATTTCTCTATATTGTAAAGTTCTATGTAACCCGTGCAATTTTGTTGCATTGGGGCTCTGCGCACAAAAGCAACGCGAACTCTCGTTGCTGCGGACACCGAAGGCCGTGGGTCATTTGGCTCGTTGGGTTTTTGCCGATTATCTATTTAAATGTTCGCAAAGGAGAGAAGATTGAAAAGGAGAAAATCCGGTGTGTCTCTTTCTTATTAGAGGAATATGTTTGCTTCCTGGCTGACTTTTGCACTTCTTTTGGTAACTTTTTGTGCAGGTAAGTGTTCATTTATTGCATATCTGTTTGAACTGTTTATTTAAGTGGAACAGAAATTGTGGTTGCGTTATTTACATTGTGAAAAATGACCCAAGGGAAACATAACATCAAAGTAATAGTGTTTTTTCTTATTTCCTCGGCGTAGCTTAGATGGTCATAAATCATTAGGCTATTGATACTTGAATTTGATCCGGGCGTTTAACAATTGGTTATTTGCTCTTTTGAATAGTTAACTTTATGGCTTCGTAGTTTAAAGAAAACCGCTTGGGACGGCTTTACTTGGTAACCTACGTTGAGAGAAAGACAAAATGTATCCTTAAATAACTTGATGTTAGCGTCAGTGTTACGGAAAAAATGTTACTTTCATGAGATTGACGAAGCGTGACGGAAGGATTTAACCAGCTGAAGGAGTGAATAGAGTCTCTTTACTGGAGAATTTTTATTAGGAAACGGTATAATCCTGGAAGTGCCCCGAATGAATTTGACGTGTTTGATTCGATACCTTGTAGCCTACTACAACGCACTGAACGTGGGGGCTGAAATATGAATGAATCCAACCAGTGATTGTCCTTACTATTACTGGTCATGTGGCTCAAACATGTCTCGGTATTATCACATGGTGGAAGAGTGTTTGAAATGTGTTTGCAATCTGCCTAGACGACATTTCTCGTTCCAATTGTCACAACGTTGCACGGCTCGGATCAAGAAATGAATTATCACAAGCATTCCGTATGACCACTGTTTCTACATCTGCAAATTATGACGCCTTTGAATCTACCACTTCAAGGTAGTTAACTTGCATAGACAGATTATAATGGATGGTATATTTGTCACGTAGCCTGTTCATTGTCCTATATATATATATATATATGCACACACACACACGCGATTCCCATATATACATATATGGATTGCTATTTATGAAATCCATGCTGCTTTCTTTCCCTCGGACGAGAATTTTCAGCCCTTTGAAATAGATTTGTGTACGCTAGTACCTCGTTATTATAATGAAAGGCGACGAGCGATATTGTATGAGAACTACTCGTCTACTTTGACCGAAAGTTAGTATTAACACTTAAAATGTAAAACAATGTGTATTAGTTTATTTGTCCACAACTGCTTTGTTGTGTAGTTCCCTCCTTGTTTTGATGATTTGGGGGAGGGGTGTTTCAGAGGTGGGGGGCGCAAATGGCCCGTTTGTGTGTTTTTACCCTGTGTCGAAATAGAATGCTTTACGTTGCAACATTTCTTAGGTCGGACGTTAAAGGAACGATATGTTACAGAGACGGCAGCTTAGTGTCGTTGCAAACGAATTATCTCCATTGTTTTATGAATGGAGGCTTCTGGCTTGCTTCTCGGTATACGAGAAATCCTCGTTTTGTTTTACCCAGTTGACACAAAGAGGGTATATCAGGGCAAATAAACGTATTGTGGTCATTGTTTTTAGAATGTTGCATATCTGAAAACGCAACCTTCTGCTAGCATATGGATTGTAGAAACACTTTGGTTGTCTGCACAAGCTACACATAAATAAATTGAAATATACCGTCTTATTTTTTTTTTACGCTGGATTTCCCCATGTATGTTCGTATGCATGTAATACATGTTTTACAACGAGAGCCATATCAGAGAGCCCTGGACTGAAAGATATTTTTATATTTCCTTTTGAAATAACGTCATTTTAGAGCACCAGTCTGTATTTTTGGTAACTTAGCGCCAGTGGAGACCTGAAGGGAGAATTTTCAAAGGAAAAGGTTAGCTTGTGGAGATACATTTCTTACGGTCTTTGAGGAGGAAGGCAACTTGTGGTGAATTCTTGCAAGAATCCAGAAAGGGATTTGGGGGCCGTGAGACATTATTTTCTTTTGTTTTCTTATTTTCAAAGGCTGGAAGTAATTAATGGTTTCAAAATTTAATTATTTAAGAAAAAGAGCCTTGGTGCCATCTCTCCCCTCTTTCTTTCTTTCTTTCTTTCTTTCTTTCTTTCTTTCTTTCTTTTTGTTTCAAAAGGAGCTATGTATCAATGCAACATCTGTTATGTAGGTCTGCAGACTGGACACTGACTGGATTTCTTACAGGGTTTCTCCAGTGACACCAAGATCAACTGTTTGAAAAGTTAACTTTAGGAGCAGGTACACAATGAGTGCACACTGAGACATCTGGAGTATGAGGTCAGGTGTGGTCCTAAATATGGGTTTGGGTGAATGTGGAAGTCGCAAGGCTCGTTTAGCATAAAGGATGGTGAATAAATTAAATGATCCTGGGAGTGTGGTGAGAGGTTGATGGAGAATCTAAAATCACATCAGGGATATTAGATTATTAATCTCCACACTTGGTTGTCTTGATACTGAAATGTCTAAATAATCATCTTCTTCGTCACTACTTATTCAGTATTCAGAAAATCGTCTTTTTTGCACAGTTGTACAGTCAGTTGTAGTTATTAACTAACCTGTGGGTTCATTTGTGTTGTTGGCTTTTAGACACCACATTATATAGTGAATTGTGTTCATTACCATTACATTTCTGTCTCAAACCAATGCAAAACAGGAGCAGGTGATGCTTTATGTTTTATCTGCAGTCTGTATTGTGTAATGGTCTTTGCTGAGCATGGTCCTCAGCTCCTGATGTTGACATGATGGAAGGGATAGTAAAAAAAAAAAAGAAAGAAAGACAACTACAGTGTTTGGATTGCCTTTTTACATGGGAGCTTGTTTTTAAAGAGACAATAGAGCTTGTCCCCCCCCCCCCCCCCCCCCCCCCCCCCTCTGGGTATGTAGAGAAACTGCTGCTCCTGAGCAATGTCAGATCTGCCTGATCAAGCCCCTGTGCAGCCCAGGCTCCGTCCAGGCTCCGTTTGCCCCCAAATTGCCTGTGACTGCATAGTATCAGGCAAGGCAAAGATGCCTTCCCCACTTTCTCCAACAGTGTGTGTGCGTGTGAGAGAGCGAGAGAGTGTGTGTTGGGGGGTGTTGGTCTTGCCCACAGATCCATGATTTTGTTCATGGTAGTGGTGTGGGGACGTGTGTGTGTGTGTGTATGAGAGAGAGATCAAGCAAGAATGGCTCAGGGTTTGGAATGCTCATGAGAAAACTGAATCAGTAGCAATTAGATCTGTGTGTGTGTGTGTGTGTGTGCACGCATTGCTGGATTTTCCTAAAGGTTTGGCCACATGGTCTGTAGTGTGAGTGGGGGGAGGGGTGGAACTGTGAGGACAAACGACTCCCTGAGATGAAATGGCCACCGTTTAGCCCACTTCTCCACTCAACACCTGCAACAAATGGCCAGGGCTCACTGAATCATGGGAGCTTATATATGTTTGTTTGTTTGCATTTTTTGTTCTGGTTTGATTTCTGTGACGCATGTAAGAGGGGTGAGAGAGAGAGAGGGAGAGAGAGCAAGAGCATGCAGGGGAAAACACTGTGGGACGATGGGGGGAGAGGGGGAGGGGATTGATAGCCTCTAGCAAGAACAGGGATTTAAAGAGACAGTGTCAGTTTTCTTTTCTTTTTGTGGATTTGGACATAAGATTGTGAGTGTGAAAATCTCTTACAATCATTAGTGTTTGTTATGCTTTAGTCTTTTTTTTCCTTCTCTTCGTTTTGACAGATGAAAAGGCTCTGCATGCCTGTCCATTTATATATTTGATGCTTTCCCATATGCCCACATAGAAATGATAGTTAAATTGATTCAAAGACTTCAATACCATGGTAGCCCTATATGGAGAGACTCAATTTCGTTGGTTTTAAGCTTGTGTCATTAAAAAAATCATCTGTTTATCTGTTCTCTGTCTTCTCTAGCCAGAAATATTCTGCATATTTTACCATTTGTCCTTGTCGGATGTGGAATTGTTTACATTTGGAAGATTATGACCATGAATACAAACATTCCAAGGACTGACATACACTGTCTCATAGAGGCAAGGCATATTGTAATGTAACTGTTTCCATCCATGGGCAAGGATGGGCTTCCATTTTGTATGCTCTAAATTATGTGTACAAGGCCAAGTACAGTTAAACATCTCGCAGACTGTCCTTCAGATATGTATAGCAATATTAAACGCAACAAACTATTTCTGCCACCCCCACCCACCAAGTGAAATTCTGTTTGTTTTGACATTGCATAACTAAAGACAAAAACTGAAATAGTGAAACCTTCTGTGCATAAAAGGAAAGAGGATTGTTGTATTATACTAGGTTACTCTTCCAGTAAAACATATTGTGTGTCTGTAAGATGATATGAATGATGTGAAGTTTTTCTGGCTTTGGACTTTTCTTTATTGTTGATGTCGGTTTTAATTGGTAGGATCACCAGATTTGGCATATAAATCTCTAGTTTCAAACTGAGCATACGAGGAAAAGAAAAAAAAAAACACAGGCATAGGGTCCAAACTCTGTTAAACACCATCGTGTGTAAACAGTGACAGAAATCCTTTCAGTTCTTGGAGATGTTATCATCGCTGCCCCATGCTGTGAGTCACAGCGTCTCTTCTTGGACTTAATTGAAAATAGCTTCACACAAAACAGTGAACATCAGACTTGTGGTGTGAAGGTTAAACAGTCGAGGAGGAGAAGAGTAGAGAAAAGCAGGCCTCTTTGATCGTTCAAGGTAATGATAACTTTTTCAGGAAGTGTTTCCTTCTGTTACAGTTGGCGTCATATGCTGTTAAGTAGCATCAGCTGACTGTATATATGATATTTGCAAGGAGACAGAAGCCAATATAATCCCCTGAAATATCCTTGGTTTTCATTCCATGCTTTCCAAAGCTTTGTGTTTAAAAACGGAAAATGTTAGGCAAACACGGCATGAAAGACAGGGCTCAGCTCGGATTGCAAAAAATTGACCTCGGCCCGGAATGTTGGGGAAAATGTGGAATCTATTAATCTGTCATTTACTGCTTGGCTTCCATGCTAATCTGTGGCAGATCCCCTAAAAAAACACATATGGAATGCGGGCTAATTTGATAAGTGGAGATCAGAATGGTGGGATCTCGGTTGAATGTGTTTATGGCTTGGCCTGTAAACTAAACATAAATACGCATTTACTGAATAAGCTAGGGACTTGGGTTGAACCATTTTCCTCTACAGTTATAGGCTTTGATTCATTAAAAAAGGAAAAGAAAGAAAGACAGAAATTGAACACAAGGGACCCAGTGCCATTTGAATTGTGGTAGTGTTGGCACTTGTTAAGGAAATGAGGAATAAATCTTCTCAAAAAAAAAAAAAAAAGATTTTACAGTATGCCAGTGGATATTGTCTGAGGTGCATACATGTTCAAAACATTTTTCATTTTGAAAACTTTTTGTATGATGTGTGGATGATAAGCTTATAGTGACATGGACTCTTTGAAGTCCAACCAGTGACTAATTAATCAGTTAATGGAATGTACTGTCCTCATAAAGAGGTGAAAACAAGTCCAAACGGTGGGTGGTTGTGTTTGGTGTGTTTAAAATAATTTGTGCCTCTGTATTCTGTGTGTTGTTGACAGGATTCTTCAGAGTTTTTTCTGTGACGCCCAACAAGTATAGAATGTATATGTGCCAACAAGTAAAAAATGAAAGTTGTTTCATAGTGATCATGCTGCCTGGACCATCTCAGATAAGAGTCAAAGCAGTTCAGTGTGACTGGATTAGAGAGAATATGAGTATACCTCACCACTGAAGACTCATCAGAAGGACGTCGATCTAGCCCAATGGATTTTATTATGAGAGGACAAATATACTTCATCAAGCAACCAAATGTTTTAACATCAAAAATCCACACTGCGAAGGTTTTAATGTCAAAACTCTGTGTTGTATAAGGTGCAGGTGATACCTTGTCTTGGTCCTTCACTACCTAACCTACCTCAAAACATCAGACTCAACATCAGCCTAATCTACCTCAAAAGCCCAGTCCCTCACAACCTAACTCACCTCAAAACATCAGACACCTGCAACCCAGAGCACCTCAAAACATCAGACACCCAGAACTCTACTCACCTCAAAACATCAGACACTCACAACCTAAATCACCTCAAAACATCAGACACCCACGACCCAACTCACCTCAAAACATCAGACATCCAGTCCCTCACAACCCAAACCACCTCAAAACCTTATTCCTAAACTGTTTTATACAGAGCACTCCACAACCTCAGTACCCTTACACCCCAAACCACTGCAAAACCTCAGTTTCCCTCAAACCAAACCACATCAAAACCTCATTCCGTCACAACCCAAACCACCTTAAAACCCATGGTCATGTTGACCTTTAAGCTCCTATGACAGATGATAGTTTGTTTTGAAATCAGTGTGCTTTCATTTTTATTTCATCCTGTTTGTCTGTGGAGGGCCATTTATTAAGGGGAAGTTATTCATTGCTGTATTTTCTGTTCATTTTTTTAGACCTCCCTCTCTTTGTATGTGCCTCAGAAATACTTTGATTACAGACAAATTGCTCACTCGCTAACCCTTGGATAATTTCCCACGTTTGTTATTCCTGTGTACCTGACTCCATTATGTTTCCCTAAATGGGACTGCGGTATCTGAAGTGCGGTGAGAGATTATGAAGGTTCCCTATGCAGTCGCGTGCTGCTGAGAAGGCACACTGTTCTCGTCCTCGCGTTTGTTTACCTTCAACGATAACGCTTATCTGGGTTCAGCTGCATGGGTGGAATGCAGTACATAAACAGTGATATTGCACTGGCCTTATCTTTTGTAGACCGCGTCGTACATCATATGCAGCACTCAAAGTTCTCGTCAACCTGCAGAGTAACAGGACTGACTAAACATTTGTTTAGCTCAAGTGGAACTGTCTTGCGTTTTATGAAATTACAACAAAAGCACCATGTTCGTGGAAAAGGTGGCATGAACTGCCAGTGTGGACCAGTCCAGAATGGCCATGAGCTAATCTCTTGCAGGACTTGCAGATTAGCACACCTGAAATCATTCCAACCTTCCATTAAGCCAAATTGGACTATGCATTGCATCATTGACCCACTGTCAAACTGAACCCCGAAGCAGCGTTGAAATCGTCTCTCTGCGCTTTCTGTTTGGTTGACATTGAGTCGATTGCTCAATGGCTGAAACATTCCAAAGCCTGCTCTTCTGTTTGCGTTGGACCTCGCTCTTTGCCGGAGTTTCTCTTTTCACGTGGGAGAATGGTGAAAGAAAAGAGGGCTGGACCCGCACTGCAACCCATTCACCGTGGGATTGATGGCTCTCATGCAACTCTTCCTGTGAGCGCCAGTTTGATGTGTCTCCCCCGCTCAGAAGCCGTTTGTTTGCAAGGCAGGGGCCCTGTCTGACGAAGTGGGCCCAGCCCCTGCAGAGGCCCCCCTCCGCTTTTGTGTCCCTCTGTCTGTGCTGAGAGATGTCAGACGGCAGAGGGATGTTTGTTGAGCCCTTGGCCCCATGCTGAGCCCGGGGTTGGGGGGTTGGGGGTTGGGGTGAGGTGGAAGGTTTGGTGGACACACTGGAGCTGAGGTATGATACAGACACCATATCCCTGTGATCCACGTTTTTTTTTTTTTTTTTTTTTTTTCCTTTCTCTGTTTCTCTCTTTACTCAGAAAGGGGAGAAGACAAACTGCAGTGTTCAGTGCTGGCTAATACCAGAGAGACAGCAGGGGCTATAGATGGCTGATTGTTGCTCTGGTTGTGGTGGAGTATTGACAAAATTATTTATTCCAGTGGTGCATGACCTTGTGGTTGTGAAATGTAAAACCAGAATCAGCACTCAGCTCATCCTCTGACATTCGTAAAAAAAAAAAAAAAAAATCAGGATAGTGTTTTCAAATGCCTGTGAATTTGTGGAATTACAGTCTAGTCAAATTTTACTGTTACCATTACTGTTACCTCATCAAGCTTTACTCCACCCCACACCCCTCTCCCAGTTCTAACCCCAACCTGAACAGTAACACTAACCTTGACATTAACTGTAACCATGTAGGTGTGCATACACACAGGCACAAACAACAGGTGGATGGGCAATCAGAGCCTTAGTTTTATATCTGGACAGTAATGTTGCCTTTGGTTCAGACAGACTGATGTATTTGTTCTTTAGGCTAAATAAACAGTACAAGTCAGGTTCAGAGTAAGCAAACGTAATCACTTTTTTTTGTTTTGTAGTGAGTCATCATGCTTTTTAGGAAGGTGAAAAAGATTTTAAAAATGCCAGTGAACATTCTGTGCGACCGCTCTTCCATTGTCTGAAATTTTATTCTTGTAGTTGAATTGGTGGAATCTTAATGTAAATGGCCACTGAGACAGAGGAAATGAAAAAACTGATAAAAAGATTTTTTTTTAACTTGTAGTTTTTTTCTTTCTTTCTTTTGCTGTGAGTTGAAGCCCTTTTGATATATTCCCGTGGGAAAATGGTGACGATTTGAATGAATGTACATGGTTTTTATCTGTGTTTAAACCAGAGATGGGACTTTGAATCTACCAACAAATGAGACGTTCTGATTTCCTCATGGGAAAGTGAGATCTTTTCAGCAAGGTCTCTCTCTCTCTCTCTCTCATTGTTCAGCCTGTCTGCCTTCTGGGTGGACTTTGGGTTTTTCAGATGGAGATGTAGCAGATGCTTGTCTCATTGGCCTCTGTCTCTCTCGCTCGCTTTGCCCTGACTCCAGATGGAGGTATGCGCTGTGTAATCTGGACTCCCAGGCTCCTCTGGTGACCTCTCCGTCTCGCTGCCGACGTCCAGCTGTCGCAGGCCATCAGCACACTCTTGTCTGACCACTTCATTTCCCACATCTGATCAGTTTCGCCTCTAGGAACCATGAAATCCCTTAAAAAATCTGAAATGCCCAGTATGCTAATACCTGAGGGAGCCGCTATATGAATATAACCATTTGGATTATTTCACTGTAGTACTCTTAAACTGAAATTCAGATGTAGACTATATGATAAGCAAGTTATGAATGCAGTTGTTTATTATGGTAAAGTTTCATAAGCTGAACTAAGCTACTTTTGTTCCAAAAATGGGTGAAGTGTGAGAAGCCCTCATATGAGGAATAAGACATTTTCCAGTGTAGATCAGAGCGGTGACGGAGGGTGAGTATCGGAGAGAGAGCACCCCTTTGTCATGGAAAACCAGGACTTGACCACCTGCTATGAGAGAGGCCCGGACAATGACTGCCTACAGACGTATTGAGAAATAGAGGAAGCCTTTACTAGTTAACCTCAGGAAATCTGATACTGAATTTCTCTCATACGCCTGAGTGTTTTGGGGTTGTCTCGAAGGGTCTCTTTATCAGCCAGGCGAGTTTGTTGACAGTCAATTTAAAAGGAACTAAGAATCAGGGGTAAAAATAGTGTGTTGTCTGTATCCAAGCCCTGAGCTCTGTAAAGTATTTGTTTTAAGTTGTGCTGTTGGTCTAGCTATATGACATGTGCTGTTTCAGGACAGAGGATTTGTGGAGCCTGTTTTTTTAAGTGACGTGATGAAGGACAACTTTTGAGGCTGTTTGGAAGTGCAAGCCTTGAATTTTTTTTTTGTTTGTTTTTTAGATGGAGGTATGAGGTAAAACTCATTAGAATTCAAGAAGTGATTCATCATCCGCGACAAAGTGTGTTTCGAAAAGGTTCATTTCAGGTTTTCTGTCTGGAGCCTTATTGTTTTCCAATTAATTGTTTTTTTAATTAAACTTTTGTTTCATCCATTTATGATTTAAATGAGTTTTGTGTCCGTGTTTGTATGAAGACATCCAAATTTAATCTCACCTGTCAGATTTCAAAACCCAAATGCAGTTGTCTTGCAGCGTGTCTCTGGACTGTGCTTTGATCTTTAGGCTTTAGCAGTCCATGTTATGCCAAGTTCAGACTACACTATTTCAGCCCGATTTTGACACGGTTTTGTTGCCGCGGACAAACTTCCACCGTCGGGCCCAAATATGAACGTCAAGAACGGATGTCTTTACCCCTTGTAGTGTGACATAGTCTAAGAACAGCAATGTGGCGTCTGCGACGCCCCATGACGAAAGACGACATGAAAACTCTAGCATGTCAGAATTTTTTTGTATTTTCCTGCCTAGTCTGACATCTCCTACGACATGTTCCCTGACATTGACCAATAGGACGAATGACAGTCGTCTTCCCCGATGACTTATGAACCTTGAGCAAGGTCTTGAAAGGCAGCGTACGATGATTGGTCGGGGTCATACTTGTAGTGTTGCCAGTCTCCTGGCCAAGACACAGCAAAAATTTATGGCACTATGATGGCCATCGTGCAAGACAAAAATATCTTGTAGTCTGATCCAGCATTAGACTGCAGTTGAACAAGGACGCGTCAGAACTGGAGATTGTCAGAACATCAGTGGATAACTCGATGTTCTCAACAACTGCTCCCTAGCGGAAAAAACAGACATTGATATCTCACTTTTAAAGCTGCCATTGCCAGGTAGTTTCACTGAAACGTGATGTCAAATGTGTCGGGGAAAAAAAGAGAAACCAGTTGTAGTGCTGTGTTAATGAGTGTTAATGAAATGTGTTGATTATGAGTGTCCAGTCTGTTGTCTACTGAGGCGCAGCACCTTCCTGTGCTGTTTTACCACAGCCTTTCTGGAAACAGTAAGGGTTATCGACAGGGCTTTAGTCTCTCACATATACAACTGAATATGTTCTCTTTTATCAGTCGACTGAGATTTAGCTGCAGCCTTGAACAGTTAGATATAAGCCATAAAAGCCATATGTAGGAAAGATGTCTTGGCTCCAGTCGTGACCCATTTAAGCACACTTCTCACGCAGATGTGAAATCTCACTGTCTGGGTTGAAATAAGGCTCTCTTAACATCCAGGTCATGTTCACTGTCTGTTGGATAGGGGGCTGTATATTTATTTCTTTATTTTTTTTCCCTTTCCCAGACTCCACTCGGTCTTATTGCTCTCTGTCCTCCCTGAGCTTGCCTGACCTTACATTCCCTCTTGTCTGAAAATCGTTGGCTCACTCTAGTGCAGAATGGAGCTGAATTCTTGGGGCATTGCTCTCTCTCTCTTTTTAAATTTCCCCCTCCTTATCCTTGATTATTCTTATTATTTTTCTCTTCTCCTTGCACAGCGGTTATGCGGTTGAGTTGTGGTTGGTGTCTTGCCAGTGGCTATAAATAGATTTGAGTTAGAGTTAGCATCTGAATGAGGGGGAGAAGCGGAGAAGGAAAAGCCCTTTTTGGCATCCAGCTGGCTGACTGCCAAGCCCTGGCTGAGTCTAGCAGAGCGACTGAGTGTTTTTTGAGGTGATGGAGTAAAGAGAAGTAAAGAGCGTTTTCAAGTTTTCTTTTTTTTTTTCATTGGTGTGTTGTCTCTTTAAGTGAAGAGCCCTGTGAATGATAATACTGGCTGAATGTTCTCCCATATTGGGACTTCTCCATTTGAAATGAATGAGGTACGGGGGGGGTTATGTCATGGTCGTCAGCACGTCATTGGCCTCATGTCGTTAATGAACAAGCAGGTGTTCGTTCTGGTTTTATACTTGAAGTTGTCTCGTAGCAAAACACTCTACATAGGTCTTTATAAGGGTTAGCACTCTGGTTTTTTTTTTTTCTTTTCCTATGTTATTGCCCACAGTCATTCATATGAAACCATTATGATATTCTTTTCGTTATTTCTGCACAAAACCAAGTAACTGGTGTAATTTTACTGGTGTCCATATGAGTGTTCAGATGTTGCATGCAAATGAATTGGTACAATTAATAGCGCATATGTTATCCATTTGTGGCCGGTTTTGTTACAGCTTTTTTTTTTTGGTACGTTTTGAAGCAGTGAGACAGAACTAGTCACATTTTTGTAGGACAAACATCTGCTGATGCTCATATATATTGATATAGCCTATAGACACTGACAGCATATGGTGGATTTGTCAGATCTGCGTGTCTGGGGCATACATTATCATGCAAAGTGCCTGTGTCTATATCATTACCAGCCTTTGTGGCCATCAGACTTGGGGTCAGACACAAATCTATACAAATGCTAATGAGGGTATGTGATCATATGGATATTGAAATGCACACTCCTGTTTTAAATAGGCCATTGCATTGACACCAGCCTGTATTCCTCATCTTTTGAAGTTGTTTGGGGGGGAGGGGATGGGCTTTTTAGGTCCATTGGTGGCTTCTTTTTTTAGTTGTTATTGTTGTTTTTTTTTGAAGGCGAATAATTGGATGTGTTGATGGTTTTGAATGTGTCTGACACTTCTTTTTCTGTGAAATGCGCTTTAGTTGAAAGTACATACACTCTGAGGAAGCATGTGGACTCAAATAGCAACATTCCTCACTGATTCAGTGGTAGGAAAGGAGGAGGCCCTTGGGCTAACCTCTGAAGAACCATCTTCCTTTAAGAGTTTTTTTTTTTCTTTTTTTTTTTTTGAGGGGGTTGCTGTGAGAGAGAGACAGGCCTGTATCGAAAAGAATCCAAACCTGTCGTAGATGAAGCCATAATCTCAGTTTGTCTTTTCAAAGTCTTTTTCCACCATAACTCATTGTCTTGTTCTGTGTTTTTGTAAAAATTTTGGAAGGAAAGGTGATGAACTTGTCATTTGTTATTGAGAAATATCTCTTATTAATCATAGGTTAGTGGCACTTTTCCAGTATTTTAAATAATATTATTAAATAATTGAACATATCGCATCAAGATGTTGCATTCTTCCCACTTTTTCATATTATTTTCCTCCAAACCTTGTACGTTTTTGGATGTTGCACTTAAAAATATGAAGGTCTCAGAGCCTCTGAAGAATCGATTTCTGGCTACTCATGATACGTTCAGGTGCTTTATTGGTGCAACAGTAGACAGAGAACAGATTACAGTTATCAAAACAGAGGGGAACACAAGCAAACAGAGACATAGCAGCAGTATATAAGTGTCAGTCTGAAATGATAGTTTTCACAGAAAAATAAATCAACACACAAGTAAGAGGAAGAAGAGGAGGAAGAATTGTGTATTTGTCGATAGACCACGGTCTTAAAAAGACTTCATAAACTTCTTGCCTTTCATACCTTTACCGACCTTCACTGTGCTACAGCTACAGCAGTTAGTTAACAGTTAGTTAAGGAGCACAGAAACACTGCTGCCTGTGAACAGTTATATTGGATTATAAGGACTGAAATGCTCTGTGGTTTTATGTGGGCTGCAAAGGCAAAGCAATCTGATGCTGTCACTGCCTGTCAATAAAAAAGTGTCTGAAATCAATCTGGTCTCAACTATGTGTAGAAGAGCTAGTGTTTGCTAGAATATTCCAACTTTTGTGCCTAGTGATCAGAGAGTTCCTTAATTCAGATTTTAATAACTCCTCAAATGCATTTTGAGTCCTTTCTGCAGTTTGATTTCAGATGATGAGGTGAGGAAATTCAGTAGCAGATATCAGCACTAGCTTCCATAAGGCAGAGGATCCTGGTGTTAGTGTTGGTATAGAGAAAGTCATTGAGCAGTGTGCCCACAGGATGTTGTCTGGTTTCATGTATGTTTATATATGTTGTATATAAGTTCTGCCAAAGAATACTGAGGTCTTGTGATTTCCCATATGATAAACACATTCAGTCTACTTATCTAAAATGATGCGTGGAGGGGAAAAAAAGCCTCAGTTTTGGAGTCTTTGAACAGCTTGCTCATACTGCGGTTTATCTGATTTGTGGGTGGTTTGTGTCATCTTAATCTATAAATATATGAATGAATTTCTATACTCGCGTAGTTTGAGAATAGATTTTATATGTAATAAATGATGCTGACCTGAGGAAAATATAACCTGTCTTTACTCTGACAGCGTGAGTGTTCAATTTGAGCATTAGTCAAGGATGCTCTTTATTTCAGCTGTTGATTATAGCGAAGCATGTCAAAACAAAAACAACAAAAAAGGAAGGTTTGGAATGAGAAAATAAGGCTGAGGCAGAATAAAATTATGCTTAATGTTGTTGCTCGAGAGAAATGAAAACAAAGTTCTGTCTCACCACATTTCAGGTTTAGAGTTTACCAATGAAGGAAGCACAGCATAGTGTCTGTGTGAATACAATGCGGAACAATATTCCCAACAAAACCTTGATTCCTCCCTTTCTTGCTGATGGTTGGATTCCTCATTATCACATTGAATGTCTCTTTAGTGAGTTCCTAAAGTGAGAGTCCGTTAGATTATCCCAATTTTCTTTATTCAGTCTCTGACACATAACCCCCCCCCCCCCCCCCCCCAAAAAAAATTGCTGGTAAATGTTGTTAGTCACTGAACTCACAGTATGAATCTTAGAATAATGGGGAGACACTGCCGTTGACCTCAGTGTGGCTTTGTAGTAATTTTACTTTTAGTGTCTTTTGCATCCAACAATTTTTTTTTTAACCAAGGACGGTTTCATTGTGCATAGTATTTTCAAGGCAAGAAAAGGCATGTCTTGTGCTCTTCGCAAATATTAGAAAGAAACACACATTTGAGAGAAAAACACAGACTGCTAGATTTGTTCATAAACCTTTTTCACTGCTGGGTTGTTTACCTAACTTTTTATTCTTTCCAGCAATTTCAAGCAAGTAATTTCATTGTTGCTGCTGGACTTTTTTTAAATGGTAGTTGGTGTTTTGCTGTACACACTTGTCTGGCATTTAAACAAGCTTGCAGAAGGTTGGAAGATCTGTGATGTTTTGACAACCTGCGGTCTACTAGCAGTTGTTCTTGTTTAATGAGTGAAGATGCATGGTTGTTTTGGACAAGAAGAACCCAACTGTTGAGACAGATATCCTCTGTTCATAAATATATTGCAAACTACTTCAGGCAGCCAAGGGAAGCTCTACATACTAGAATTATATTATCTGTAGAATTCTGCCAAATGCCTCTGGCCAAGACCAGATGCATCTCAAGGTATGTTGCATCAGTCACATTCCCACCTAGCTTAGTCACAGGAATGGGACTACATCAAGTATCAAGCAGATTGCAGCTCCCAGTTTAACCTTTTATGAATCCTTACATGGAACAGATATCTCTGCACAATCCCTCGACCTCCATGTAGGTTTATTCAGAGCACAAATGGTACTCATATTTTTTTGCTTGAAAGATAGCAGTTGGAAAGCCCTTTGAAGACAATTTATGCCACCTGTATGCATGCAGAAAGAATCAGGTATATATGTGCTAATAGCTTGAATCTCACACAGCCGTATACTTTAGCCTGAATTCTGTTGCAGAGTGTCAATCCCTGGGCTTAAGGTTACTGTCCAAGTCTGGTTTCAAATGGATAAAAGGGGCTTCTTTTGCATTTTCACTTGTCAAGAAAAGAAAAGAACAGTCCATCTTTGACCTAAATATGACTCTTTATTACAGAGTACAACTTCTTGTCCACTCTTGTGTTGCGTAATTGAGTGGTCTCAGTAGCATGCTAGGTAAATGTCAGAGCTATAAACCAAGTCCTTGTTTTCTTCTTCAAAATGTTTCCAGTATAACCTAGATTCTCCATGAGGTAAAAGCACTTTTCAGTTGATCTGCAACATTGCTTTTTATCTTGTATTTATGAGCAAATGTGTATCACCAAACTCTTTTGAACTTGATTTTAAAAAATCCTCATGACAAACAGCTGCACTGTCTGTAAGAGTTTAGCACTTCTGTTTTGAACATATATATATATATATTTTTTTTTTTTTTGTTGTTGTCCTTGATTCTGATTGCTTTCTTGATAGCAGAGCGTATCCATATGGTTTTTGCTTTTCCACTCTGGAATGTGACATACAGTTGCTCCTCTGAGAGAGTTTTGTGGTGTTTTTTTTTTTTCCCCCCGTCAGGAGACTGACATCAGAGCAGCGTGGCACTGAGCGTGCTCCTTTGTGTTGCTCCCTTTTCTGAAAAGAATAATTGACTAAACACTAGGGTAACAGTGGCATCCTTCTCCCCCCTGCTCTGACAATGCAGCCCAGTATGCAGAATTCTCCACTCTCTCTCCTCTCCTGCATCAATTACACATTTATCTGGCCCTTTCTGTGTAATCCCTCAAAGAAGTGCTCCAAGGCAGATGTTTGTAATTAACTCCTCATGCGTTTGTGGATAATGGACAGCTGTGATGAATGAATTTATTGTGTTGCATTAAAGATTTATCAGAACCTCTTTATGTGAAGGCTACGCCTGTTGTTTTCTCTTCTCTCTGCCTCTCGGATATGGAATCATTCTTCTGGATATTAAATGGAGTTCTTGGCGTTATATGTTTACCGTATTGGCTGGATCACAGTGCCAGTTGTTGTTGTGTCGGCTGCCTTGTGCCAAGCACACATTGGTTTTTCTTGAGGACTGTTCATGCTGCAGGCGAATAGACTGCTCTGAAGGGTTGGAACATTGCACACTTTGACTAACTGTAGCAACTTTTTTTTTGTAGTGAAAGCTAAATATTTGGTCTTAATTTTCACCTGTTATTTTTGCCAAATGGCACAGTTGTTGTAGGAGACATTCTATTGTTCTTTTATGTAACACCCTTCCCTCCACTCCGTACTTTTTGGAAACCTTTTCAACCTCATTAGCTTATCCGCCATGTTTCCTTCTCTTCTCCACCCATTTAGGTTCAGTGTGAGGAAGGAAGAGTAAACTTTTGAGGATTTAGTCTAGGCGGCAGTTACATTGTGGCTTGGATCCATTTGCTGGACAAGGTGGCTAGATTGCGGTCAAGTTCCACTCCTCAGGTGAGGCATCTGCCAAGAGTACCACTCGAGCTCTCCGGTTCTCTCACAGGACTGAGTCTATGAATGGGGTTCCCATGCCAGGAAAGGATAGACTACTTGGCTTGGGCTCATCTTGATGAGAGAGAGAGAGAGAGAGAGAGGGAGAAAGAGAAAGAGAGAGGGGAAAAAAAGGAGTGTTTGTGTTCTGTGTGAGTGAGCTAGCAATTTGTATCTGACCTGGCCAGCTTCTGCTTTATTGAAGAGTGTATCTGTGGGAATCAGTGTACCTCCAAACTGTCTCTGTTTCTAGCTGAAGACAAAGCAGATGGATGTTTCATTTCTGTTCATCGGTTTATCAGAGGAGTCTGAAATGTCTGGAGTACCCTGCTGTCCTAACTACACCTGCTCTTCCTTTTTTTTGGTGTACAATTTACAATATGAAAGAACACTAACCATGCAATATTGTGTAGGATCCATTTTGGATTAAATAACTTAAAAAAACAACTGCTTTTGGCAGTTTTCAACAAACTGGGACACCGGACAATAGGTAATTCTCTGTGCATTTCTCGAAAGGGTTACATACATGTGTTGATTGCTTTATGGAACATGTGATTACATTGTTAGACAGAAACTTTTGCAAATGAGTGTCTTGCAAATAAGTTTGAGAGTGGAAATTTTGCCTTATTACAAAAGTCACACAAAAGACACAAAGCCACAATCTCAGCAAAAAACATTAACGAATGAACTGAGGTGATGTATCCAGTTCGGTTCTATACAGTTTGCCCTAAGACTGATTCAAGACCCACTTTCAACAAAGATGTCAGTTCCCTCAATAATATGTGAAAAACCTAGATAACAAGCAGTGTGATAAAACAAAGTAAAGCATAAGAATCCCTTCGTGGACAGCCATACATCTCAGAGCACACTCATCAGTATGTTAGCCTGGAGCGGTTTTGCAGTTGTGTGTTTTGTCTCTCTATAAGGGCCTTCCAAGCCCCCCTTTTAGTCTGCCTCCCTCCAAGTCCTGACAATGGTCCCACTGTCATTACAGTGTGAAGTAAAAGATGTAAAGCTGTTTGAGGAGCTGAACTCGTATTGTATGAGACGTATTCTCAGTTCAGAAATTGAGTCTGAAGGCTCAGACTTCAGTCTATTAGGTCTTACCTCACTTGCATCTGTGTGACACTTCTGACTTTTATTTCTCTGGAGAGACAGGGAACCTTGACGACACAAAAAACCCATACCTAAAAAAGAAAAAAAACCTGAGGCACTCCTGCAATAAGTATGAAAAGCCTGTATTAGATACTAGCTATATGCCTACAAGTTTTGACGACAAAGTCTTCATCAGGGCAAAAAAACCCATACGTCTTTTGCCGTCTCTGAAGGCATGGTGCCTAGGTTCCCACTGGTCCTCTCTTGCACCTGTACAAAGTACACGCACACACACAAGGACTGACTCGTTGATGAAGGCAGGCACTAAGCAGAAAGGATAGGCCATTCTTAATATCCAAGTAGGGATTTGAAGCATATTGAGAGCTGTATTTTTTTTTTTTAATGGAAATGCACAGGTTTAAAAAAAGCACACGCCGCTTAGCCATTCTGTGATTTATTTAGATCTGAGCAGGATTAGGCAAATGATTAATGTCAAATCGCTACTGGTTTCTAATCCTGTCGGTATCTGGATCTTAAAAGATACAGGCATGCAAATTCATCTACATGCAGCAAATGGAAGCGGTTGCCTTCTTAAAAATAGGCCTGCCAGAAGGTTGGCATTACGTACTCGCACTTAATTTGATTGAACTAGTTGTGCGTACCTATGTCAGGCCTGGGTTTTCTGGTTGTGCTTTTCTGGGGACGCAGATTGGGCAAGAAAGATTGCAGTGTGTTTTCCTTTCACCCCAGGGCTGTTGACTGAAATAAGTTCCAGTGTGATGTTTTGTCCGACGGATAATGTAATCTGCAAACCTAACGTGAAATATTGCTGCAATTGCTAAAACCTCTCTTGATTTGAAGCTTCATTACTTGTGCAGTCAAAAGACATGCCTCAGTTTTTTACATCTAAATTGATTCACAATATGACAGACTGAATATTCTGACTAAACTGTAACACCAGGGAATCTCTTTTTTTCCTGCTGTACTGTGGCCTTTTGGGGGGTGGGGGTGGGGTGGGTTGTATTTTGACCCTTTTGATTTTCTACTGTGTGGTAGTATGTTATTGCCTCTTGAGTGTTTGCAGTCCGTTGCTGTGAGTGACTAATATTGTGGCCAGGTCATGTTTGAGTCTGATAGCTGTTTTCAGTGAGGGACGAGTCTCATGTAGTATGGGTGAACCACACACTTTACTTGTGGGCTGCCTGGTCTATGCTAGAGCAGAACCTTTCAAAGTGACTTGATGACAGCTTGTATATCTAACCTAATCTCCCTGGCCTGCTCTCCTTCCCAGGTAAAGATTACACGCGACGCTTGTAGTTTGGCCTCAGGGAAAGCAATTAGTGCAAGTCAGCAGTTTGAACTGCGAGTAATGACATAATTTATACCTCAAACTTAAAGTGTCAGACTGAAAACATCTATGGAAGAGAAGTCAAAGCTGTTAGTGTTGTAACTAAGGCCCATGCGTTAGGATAAACGCACGGAAAGAGGACACGAATGAAAAGCCATTCAATTTGGCGAATCCATCCATTTTACTTCGCCCAGTGTTTCCATTGTTGCAAGTTAAACTGTAATTATCTTGACTTCAGAGGTGCAGCTAGAGCCTTGGCCTTCAAAATAAACTGCTTGTCAGGTTAGCTCAGGAGTGAAGCCTTGAAACCTCCGGAAGCTCCATTTTTCTTTTAGAGCTCATTTTGGTTCACAGATGTTCAAACAAAACTAAATACTCGCAGTAATGGCATTCTTCCTTTGTTTACACACAAATAAGCTTGGAGGACAAAGCTTTGTAAGGAGGGGGGGGGGAAGGAAAAGAACTCAATTTGTTTAGTGGGATAAAACAACTGCTCTCTGTTTTTGTGTGGTTAGCCTATTCTGCTTCTAATTACAGAACAAGGTCTTGGGAGGAATGGCAGACTGACGTTTGAGGTTTTGTACTGGTGTGTTCTTGTGGTTTGTGTGCACACAGTAGTGAACTCTGACAGTCTTTATGGTCCAAGTGAAATGAGTTCCAGACTTCTCTTTCCTTTTTTCTCTCCCTCTCCTCTGCTCACTCACCATTCTCTACATGAGAGTTGGTTTTAATAACAGTAGACTTCTCTCCCCTTGACAAGCTGCCACTGTTCTGGATTACTTTGATTCAGAGAGGAGACTCTCACATTTTAGAACTTTTTGGCTGGTAGTAACTTGCCTGTTGGATATAAGCAAAATAGTTTTGAATGTTTTGTAAAATTTCATTTCATTTAGTTTTTCTTTTAAAGTGGCAGCCTGTACCCCTATGTTGTTTATTACTGGTGAAGGTCAGTTTGCATTTAGGATCTTTAAAGGTGGTTTTGAAGATCTGTATATTGTAGTGGTAATCAAACTTTTTTTCAGCCTTGAGACAGTAGCCTGGCTTTTTAATTAAACAACATCATAAAGTGAGGTCAGTCACTTCACAGAGCATATATGAAAGTAGAAGTGAAAAACGTCAGTCCTTGAGACTCGAGAAGTACTGTTTGTTAAAGGTTTACTAACGCCTTTGCATCTTTAGGTTTTTGAGCTGATGTGTGTGTGTTTGTTAAGTGTGGGCCTGAATCTTGTTCTTGAAAGCCTGTTTAACAGCTATCTGTGTCACCTCTTAGAGAGAGGATCTGACACTGCGGTCATTTCTTTCAGTTCCAAGTCGTTTTGTTTGACTCTGAGGCAGTCGTCTAACAATGTTATACCTCCGTATGTTTTCTGTGCGAAACCCCTACGTTTGTGGCAAAACCCCTACATTTGTCTCTCTGCCTCGGGGCCTGCAATTAGATGTAATGGTTTTATAATGTTATAATGTGGGGAACAGAAATGCAGTGTTTGAAATATTGTAATTTTTTTGGACCTTTTGGGAGGAACCAAATAAAAGGACGTAGTAATTTAGGTCCTCTACAGCGGTCTCTCATTCGGTCCTCCACCCCCCCCCCCCTCTCTTTTCTTCTCTCATAGAACAGGAGGCAATCCTACTTCAGCTCTGTGCGGGTCAGACCTGCATACCAGACCATCCTGGTCACTTATCAGCTGCATATTCTGCATCAAGCTTAAGGCCAAGCAAAAAGCAAATGAGTAATCAAACAAAACAAAAAATAAAAGGAAAGAGAAAGCTCATTAACAGTAACCCAGAGTATTTTTGGGTGACATGCTCTTATAGACAAGAGGAGAGAGAAGGAATGGGGTAATGACTACGACAAGTAAAAGCACAAAAAAAAAAAAAAACCACAACAGACCCAATGTTTCCAGGTGATGTACGTCGAGCAGAGGAAAAAAGGGCCTGGTTCCACTAAATTTATATTGCCCAAGTAATGTACAGACAGACCAGTAGCTGTAACATGTGTCTCTGTTGCCCCCTGTGTCTGAAGTAATGCTTTTTAGGACATACTTCCTTTTGTGCGTCTGACATCTGCTATTGCCATTAGCTTTAATGTCCCCCGTGGAAGCATATAAATTCAGCTGCTGAATGTTGATTAGGGTCCATCGCTTAGGCAGCGGGGTTTTTTAGCATGCGCCTGTGGTGCAGCTACACAAACAGGACATTGGCACCGCGCTTCCTCAATTTCAGCAGCAAAAGCCCTGTTGGGTGTGTGGATTTGTGTGTTTGTGTTTGTGTGTGTGTGTGTGTGGGAGAGAGAGAGAATGAGTGTGTGTGTGTGTGTGTGTGTGTGTGTTTTCATGCGCTTGAATTCGTATGCATTTGTATGTGCATGCGCGCCTTGGCGCTCGCCTGAAAAGGGCTTTGTCTCAGGGACAAGGCGACGGCGCTACTCCCACATTTGCCGTTGCCTAGCAACCGCAATGCACAGATTGGCGAGAACATCTGCCACGGACGTCTCTTGCCAAATTTGTGTTGTATAGTAAACACAGCACCACGCTTCTCAGGCTCCAGCCGGGGAGAGAGGAAGAGACGCTTTCTCTTTCCTGCTGTTGCTTTGGGCTGCTTTGGTTTGGAAGGAGGGCAGACCCCCTCCCTCACTACATCGCTTTCTTGCTGTGAGCGGGAGGGCCGCTGGGCGTAATGTTCTCATTGACCCTGCGTCTGATGTGCTTTTACAAGGATATGCTACCCTTGTCAAACTGCTATTTTAAACTCCTAAGCAGTTGATTATTACCTCACTATTTCCCTGCTGCTGAGTATAACTGTAGCTCATATTTCTGAGAAATAAGAGAGTACTTTAAGAAAACATGGCCAATATCCCTTACAAAACCATAAATCCACAAATACTCTACCTCTCTCGTTTATGAAAACATGTACTCTTGCTTGTATATGCTCTCAAAGTCAACAGTGACGAAAGATTGTGATTTTGATGTGATAATCACAGTTGCGCACGACTTCGTTAAAAAAAGTCGACGACAGAATTTTTACAGTATCCCTTTATATATGTGTGTATTGTGTAGGTTCTTTGACCCCCCCCCCCCCCCCCCCCCCCCCCACAGTTTGTCTTAATGACCTCATTTCTGCATGGGCTGATATAAGTGAAGTCCAAAGGTCCATGGTTGAAGACCTCTAGCGGCAAGTCGTCGTGTCTGTCCTTGAGCTTTGCTCTCTGATAAACTTCACTTTGCTCGTGGGGATGATGCAATGCAAAGCTCTGGCCAAAGCCTGGCAAAGCTAGCCAGTGTACTGTTATGATAAGTACAACCCTGAGCTGTCCGTTTGGCTATTCTGAACAATTTGACCATAAAGGCTTATGTTCACCATGCCTCATCTTGACCTAGTATAATATTGTCAACTTTTATAAGCTAATTAGCAAGATCTTTCATGCTAACCGTAGAAAGTACCTCACGTCGCTGCTTGTCTTTGACCTGCAGCTCTCTCTCTCTCTCTCTCTCTCTCTCTCTCTCTCTCTCTCTCTCTTTCTCTCTCTCTCTCTCTCTCTCTCTCTCTCTCTCTTTCTCTCCGCCTGCTGTGGTGTTTCTCAGTCACCATTCCCAAGACGAGATGTTTAGCTGTAGTTAATGCTATCAACTATCATTTATTGATGGAGTTTGAAGTGCTGTTTGGACAAAAGAGGAAAAAAGAGCTAGTTCTCCAGCGCAGTGGGAGGTTTCTCACAGCTTCTGTACGTGGCATCTGGCCAAGCGCAGTCGTTTTCATCAAGTGTGTGTTTGTGAAGGAGAGCACTCTTCCCTAGGAGGAGACAACAAACTATCTGAATTCTCCACAGCCGGGTACCACCGAGTTCAAACTTGTCTCTAGTATCTCCCACAGAACACCCTGGAGCTGTTTGTTCCCTAAATCAAACCCAATTCTCAATTGCTGTTTGCAGTTGATGTTGGAAACAGAGTCTTCACTTGCCTCCGTGTAGACAGGGCTGCCTGGCACAATGCAGGCTTTTAATCTGTTTGTAAAAACTGTGCTCTTCACTGTTGCTATAGGATTTCATTGACACTGCTCTCCATTTGCTCTTGTGTTTGCAGGACCCAGCCATGGAGAGGTGGAGACCCGAGAGTGTTTATACTATAACATCAACTGGGAGATTGAGAAGACCAACCAGAGTGGTGTGGAGCGCTGCGAGGGCGAGAAAGACAAGCGCTTGCACTGCTACGCCTCCTGGAGAAACAACTCGGGCACCATTGAGCTGGTGAAGAAGGGCTGCTGGCTGGATGACTTCAACTGCTATGACAGGTAAGTCATGCTTTTCCGTCAGCCCGGCACTCTGTTTCCTGGGGTGAGGTAATTAACGGTCCCCAACAGGAGTGAAATCATAAAACATCTTGGCAACATCTTCAGTAAAAATCTAAAAAGAACTAAATGCAGGGACAATTCATCACTATTCACAACATCAGTGATAAGTAAGACCAGTCCAATCACTCTGGACTAGACAGATCCACTCAAAGATCAGAATGAACTCCTCCCATTCAGATACAGGTTCAAAAGTTTCATTCCAACTCCCAACAGCATCAATCAATGAAAACACTATCATGTAATACATAACCCCTTCATGTTGGTAGATGCTTATGGAGTTTTAGCATGATGTCATCCACATCTACATACACTGTGTGTGTATGTCATTTTGGTTTACGTTCATGTCCTGAAGGAAATGGTGCCAGTCTGAAATGATTGGGCCATAGAAAGTCTGTGCAGGTGAATGAAGGGACATCCATGCATACAGAATCTATTTTATCACCTCCCCACCAAATGCATATTTAATAGTACAGTCCAACTCCTCACACCAGTGTGGTGAATTTAAGTACAGGGGAAGTCTTACCCTGGTCACATGTTCCAATCCAATGTTATTAACCCTTGTGATAAATGGTTTATCTCCTTTAGCCCAGTAACCGTATGGTCAGATAAGACATAGTAATTCCACATAGCTTGTGCTATAAATTTTGATATTTTCCACTGAGAGTCTGAATGTCCCTCGTATCAGTTCACATGAACTGTGAAGGTATATTTGTTGAAACAGAATTTCATAGTTCTTGGCAACATAAAACCTGTTTTAGTAGAAGCGTAACATCAGTGTGATCTGAAAAGCCTTAGACTCATTATTTAATGCCATAAATTACCATTTAGTGGTGTCCTAAATTACACTCCCGCGCTGTACTCACCGCTGACCCACTTTCCTAACTACCTGTGTGCTGCTACTCTGAAGAGACTCCCAAAAATATGAGATTATATTTAAATATGGAGCCATGGCCATTCAAGATGACATTTTAAATGTCTCTTGCATACTCAATTATGGGGTATCAGCAGGGTACCAGAAGCAAAATGCCAGACTCTCTTTAGTGAGAAAAATGAGCTTAAGGTGTGGTGAGTTATAACTCTTTTTTTTTTTTTTTTCCTCTCCTCTTCTGCTGGTTACCTCCATTTCATTTGGTGGTTATTTTCAGAGCAGTTCTGAATGCTTCGATAAATCATTGAATAAATGAATTGGACTGGAAAAGGGATAGTAGATTGTGTCATCCCTGGATGCATATTGCATATGAAGACCTGCTGCAAGAATCATTAATCTGCATTGTTACATGTACGCTGCATATGCATGTTTATATCTTCTCTAAAACACTAGTTCAGTGCAAGCACAAAAAATAATCACAGCATTGCTGAATAAAATGTTTTAATTTACTGTTTCATCATACCTTGCTGGACAGCCTCAGCACAGACAACTAGACCTTCTCTTCTCCTGTTGGAACAGAAACTCATATAACCACTGAAATTGAATTAGAGAGAAAATAGCCCCTTTCTAAAAGACCTGTGTAGGACCAAGTTCCTGTATCTGAATAGATGCCACTACTTGCAGAAAAAAGCTTCAGATTCCTGAAATTCCTCTGCTTGTCGTTCCAAGCATATTTAACTTTTTTTATATATGTATACAGGGCGCTTAAAGAATTCAAAATGCATTTAAAGGCTATTATACTGCATTACACTGTTCCCCTCCCCTCAAGGAGCTTGTAGCTCTGTTCAGTTTGACAGCATGGTTTATCACAGCTGCCTCTCTAAAATTCCCCAGCTGACTTTGAGTAGGTCTTTCTACCCCAGTGCTGGTGTTGGTCGTGCATCGTACAGCGTAGCTTAAGTATTGGATCAAGATGTTGCCAATGACTTCTGCCCCTTGCACCCATAAGGTCACAGTCCTGTCATGTTTTGAT
Source organism: Chanos chanos (assembly GCF_902362185.1). Taxonomy (NCBI): domain Eukaryota; kingdom Metazoa; phylum Chordata; class Actinopteri; order Gonorynchiformes; family Chanidae; genus Chanos; species Chanos chanos. Next base: position 19,278,159 of record NC_044497.1, on the reverse strand, counting down.
GGTGCTCCTTCATTTTGCTCTTCAGTTTGGCCTCACAAAGATGACGCTGCTGAATTACCGGACATTTGCTGCCAATTCGCTGACAGAGCTGAAGTCGAAGCGCACTTAATCAGCAAAATCATTGGCGCTAGACCTCTCCCTGTTGTGCCCTACAAGGGTCAATACACCATTTACAGTGCCATTTCTGAGGGGGGGGGGGGGGGGGAGGGGGGGTAAAGAAAAGAAAGGTGTCATTGAGCTGTGTAAACACTCCACACGGAGAGCTGGCCGACGAGGTGAAGAAGAACGGTCTTGGTGCCGAGGTTCGTGTTGAAGGCCACGAGGTGGAGAAGCCTTTTCTGTATCTCTGCTCAGACACACATGGGTTTCATCTTATCAAAGTCCTTGGGAATCTTTGAAAATCAAATTAAGCTGTGTTAGATCTGGCATGGAGCAGGACCCTGCAGGAGAGCGGTTTCTCCTGTGGAGTGAAAATATGACCGCATTGCTGCGCACACAGAAAACCTGACAGTGAGACCGGACGATTGATGGTTATGATGGCATTGGCCATTCATATCTTACATGGGCAATATGGAGAGCATTATCTGTCAAACAGATGGATTCCGCCGAAGATCCAGTGTCTTTCCGCCATCGCCCGCCGGGGCGAAATGAATCCATTGGGCCCTTTACCAGCCATGATGCAGTGCCCTTTAGCCTTTTTGAAGTCAGTCCTCTCTTGTTTATGTCTCTCTGGTTAGGATCTGTGGCATATTCAGTGCTTGGCTGTGTTCAGATGTGAAAATGTGATAGAGTTTTTATTTTTTCCTCTTTCTCCTCCTTTCCAAACTAGGCAAGACTGTGTGGCCACAGAAGAGAACCCCCAAGTCTTCTTCTGCTGTTGTGAGGGAAATTTCTGCAATGAGAGATTCACTCATCTTCCTGATGTGAATGGACCAGGTAAGGAACCCCTATGTGTGCACGCGCGCACACGCACACTCACTCAATACTGGACCGGCAATATTGGCTAATCTATACTGATTCTCTGTGTTAATGTGTGTAGTAATTGATGTGTGTTAAGCGAAATGCAACGTAGTGTGTATTTTTTGCTTAGACAGTAACATGACCTGTGATTGGTCAGGTGTTGTGATTGACATGGTCTAATCACTGGTAATGGTAATGGTTTTATACATGTAGATAATACTGACCTCTTCAGATGGTGTTGATGAATGGATTGTAGTGTGATATTTTCAGATCCACTAATGCATTGTTTTCTCTCTTCAGTTTTCAGTTCAGTTCTCAACACAGATTTTGTTGTAATGAATCTTTAATGCAGTGTTTACTTTGTGGAGAACATCACACAGTCTTTTGTTGTTGTTTTTTTATTGATTTTTTTTTGTCTTGTTTTTCCCTTTGAATATTTTTGATGTAAAAGCACTTAAAATGTCAGGCTACACCATAGCTTAAAAGCTTTGCACCACCTGAGCTGTTTGTGCAATGCTGGATGTCCCCACTCTGCTTTCTGTCTCTCAGTCTTCACAGCCTGGCACTGTAGGGTTTAAAAGTGGTTTGAGATTTGGATGAAAACTGCACTCTTTACAAACTCCAACTGACAAATCTCCTCATCATCTGTCTCTGAAATAATGCTTACAAAATAAAGAAAACACCTGAGTAAATTTGGGATTTGAAGTACATTGAAAGCAGGTGGTCAGTGATGTCAGACAAAGAAGAGGGCAGTCAGTTGGGAGAGGTGAAAGAGGAGGGCACGTTCTCAAGACGCTTTAGTGATCCAGACTGCTAAACTTCTCCACCATATTCAGAGGAAATGGTGTCTAAGGTGATGCTGTAAGAGAAACCGTCGGCTCGGCTCAGCCGTGGTTGAAAGCCCATACTCCCTGATTATGCATTGATTGGAGGTGCAAAACAGTTGGGCAATCCACTGGAGTTCTAGAAGCTTCTGGAACCTCTGCCAAGGCACGCTAAAGCACTCCTGGTTGTTCATGCTGACACAACACCATATTGAGGCAGTTTATTTCATTTCTTTTTTCACAGACCCGTTTCTTGCTGTTTTCTTAAGGTTTCACAGCACACAGTTATATAGAGGAAACAACAGTGACTTGCCGGTAAAATAGCTCTATATGTGGTGAGAAAGGCGGAGAGATTTCTGTGTATGCATGGCATTCTCTCTATATTTCATGTGTTTCTTAAAGAAATGAGGGTTCAATCCAAAGGAGTGCTTTTTATTCTTCAACAAAGGAAGTCTCTCTCTCTCTCCCTCTCTCTCTCACTCACACACACACACACACACACACACACACACCCCCCCCCCACACACACACACACACACTCTTTCTCTCTCTCTCACACACACACGCACACACACATGCATACTCTCTCTCTCTCTCTCTCTCTCTCTCTCTCTCTCTCTCTCTCTGTGCAGACTGTAACCCTGTGTTCTCTTTGTCGTTCTCCAGTGATTGCGACCCCTCCCCCAGTGCCCTCTCTGCTCAGTGTGTTGGTATACTCTCTGTTGCCTATCACTATGCTATCCATGGCTCTGCTACTGGCCTTCTGGATGTACCGCCATCGCAAGCCGCCCTATGGACACGTTGACATCAATGAAGTAAGGCCATGACCTCTTCACTCCTCCTTGCGCTCTCTCTCTTTTTTTCATTTCTTCCGTCCTCTCAATTTCACCCTCCCTCCTCTGTCTTTCTTTTTTTCTCTGTCTCATGTTTTGGTCATTATATCAGATTACAAGGCAGTAGTTTTACTTTATGGCATCCATCTCCAGATTAAACCCTCGTTTCAGTGCATGTGTGGATTCATTTTCTGTCAGAATGTGTAATGTCTCTATCACCATGTAGTGTGGTCATTTACAGCCTCTCCCACTCACCACTCCTCTGCACTCACACATACACCTCTGTCCCCTTCTCTTCCTCTCTGTTATTTTTTTCTTATTCTGTCCTCATCCTCAAAGGCCACCCCCTCTTTACAGCCTGCATGTGAAGACCCCATAGACTCCTTTTCTTACCCTCTATCCCCATCTAGTGGTGGTTTGACCAGACATCTTTTACTCCAGCTCTATATTGTATGGTGATTTAAACTAAATTGTGTGATCCATGCACTGATAGCTTTGTGAATTTGTTAAGTCTCCTAAGTAAACGCAGGGCTTAAAACAAAAAACATTTCTATATCAGTAGATGCTTGTGTTAGGATTAGAAAGCAGCAGGTTTACCATGGTCCTATTGTAACATTCTTTTATTTATCAAAGGTTGTTTTTTTTAAAGTGGTTATCATCTTCCCAGGCATGTTCAAAGAGGGCAGGTCCAGACAAGAGATCAACATCAGATCAATATCACAGCCGTTCTGTTGGTGTCCGTGGGGAGCAAAGTGTCATAATGCTATGTGTAATTTTGCTGTGATCTCCTCCTCCATGAGCAGGATCCTGGCCCAGCACCTCCTTCACCCCTGGTCGGACTGAAACCTTTGCAGTTGCTGGAGATTAAAGCCAGGGGTCGTTTTGGCTGTGTGTGGAAGGCACAGCTGATGAATGAGTATGTTGCTGTGAAGATCTTTCCCATTCAGGTTTGTCTTTCTACTCTCATTTCACAAGCTTGCTTGTTTATATTGAATCTAGCAGTGCAAGTACATAAACAAACAAAACAAACAAATGATATGCATGCCAGATGTTGAGCTGCTTTAGGGTTATCTGTTCCTCTTGGTTGAAGTGATAATGAAAATCGTGCACGTTGACATAAGAATGCTATTCTGGATCTGGATCTGAGATAAAAAAAAAATAGTTGTCTGCCAGTAATTCTCTTTTGGTCGCTTGTGTATTCAACCCAGGTGTATTTGAATACTCTGTCTGACAGAAGAGACTGACATGAAGCAGTTTCACGGAATACGAGGGCTGGAACGCCAGTGTTCCAAGAGAAGAGAAAAAACGGCCTTAGCTACAGAATGAAGACATCATGAAAGGAACCAAGCTATAGTCTATTTTAGAGATAATAAGACAAAAGAGAGCACTAATAAACAAGAAACATCTGAGGACATTAGTTGTGTAACACTGAATTTGTCTGGAAATTTCAGCAGGAGTAAAATTAGAGATGAGAGTTTTGGAGAGGAGGCAGGTAGTGTTCATGAGAGTGATGGTTATTGTACAGTCGCCAGAAGTGACGGGCTTGTCATGGTGTTGTAAAGCGCTACATCAGCTTGGTTTTATCAAGTGTACCATGATCTGGTTTCCTGAATTCCTACTTTCAAAGGATTCCTACAAAGGCAGCAGTCTTTGTTTTCAGCACAGCATGGCCTTCCAAATCATTACAGAGAAAACATCTAAATAAACCAATATTAACCAAAACATGTTTTAAAAATGTTCAGTGCTTTAATGTTAGAACGTCGCTCTCCCTGTAGGACAAGCAGTCATGGCAGAACGAGAGGGATATGTTGACCATGCCAGGGATGAAACATGAGAATTTACTGCGCTACATCGCTGCGGAGAAGAGGGGCACGAACCTGGAGGCGGAGCTTTGGCTCATCACGGAATTCCACGAGAGGGTAAGGTGTCAGGACAAGGTTCAGAACTCTGTTCCAGTTGTTGTTTCCTTTTGCAGTGAATTTGATTTATAGTTTCATTTATTTGACATTATCAATATATTAGAGCTTAACAAATATTTAATAATGATAGATACAATGGTATGGAATCAGTGGAACTCAGAATGGTCAAGCCCTAATCAATTTTAACTTCATAAAAACATGGCTTTTGTATAATGTAGCGTCTGTGTATTTCAGTGCTAGCGCTGTTAATTTGAGGTGCTCTTTGTCTCTGTGCGGAACAGGGTTCCCTGACAGACTATCTGAAAGGCAACGTGGTGAGTTGGAATGAACTGTGTCACATTGCTGAGACCATGGCGTGTGGTCTAGCATACCTACATGAGGATGTACCTCGATACAAAGGAGAAGGCCCCAAACCTGCTGTCGCTCACAGGTAACGCTTTCATTGTCTACAGCTCTCAGGGAAGAGAATTACCATTCCTCCCCGCTGTAAAATTTCTCCCTGTGGTAACGAGACAATGTTTTTTAAAGTGGTATATAAATTTGTGTATGTGTGGCTCATGGTATATTGCTTGCTCCTTTGAGCTATAAAAGTAAGCAAATGAAAAGTGAAATTACTTGAGCAGTATCATTACCCAATGTCCATTCTTTTTTTTAAAACAATTTTTACCCGTTTTTTTTTTTTATCCGAATATGCCTTTAACTTTGTGTTCTGTTGGTCTGATTTCGTCTTTTGTTCTACTCAACCCCAGGGACTTTAAAAGTAAGAACGTGATGCTGAAGACAGATCTGACAGCAGTCATTGGAGACTTTGGTCTAGCCGTGTGTTTTGAGCCGGGGAAACCTCCTGGGGACACACACGGCCAGGTAAAAGACAGGCAAACACCGCTGCACTCAACACATTCCTAAAACCAGTTCTCAGAAGACAGTATAAAAAAAAGCTAGACAATATGAAACTGCTAGACCCTCCATCTTGGCTTTAACAACATTTGATTTTTTTTTTTTTCTTTTTGGCTCGTAAGTTCTTTTAAGTCAGTGAAATGATGAAATGCTTATTGCTCAGCTCTTGATGGACCCTAACTGACAGTGATGGTTTACTGATCTGGGTCCTGTGTTGTGGCAGGTTGGCACACGGAGGTATATGGCACCAGAGGTGCTTGAGGGAGCCATTAACTTCCAGCGGGACGCCTTCCTCAGGATAGACATGTACGCCATGGGTCTCGTGCTCTGGGAACTGGTGTCACGCTGCAAGGCAGCCGATGGTGAGAACACAGACCACAGCTGATCTGGAGTCAGTTCCTATGTTAACCATTGTGGAGGAAGCCTTGGTATTGTGTATTCTCTAGCACGATATTGACAGTTTGATGGTGTACAAATGTGTAGCATGCGTAAGCAGATAGGAGAATAAGAAAACACGGTGAAAATCAGTAAACAGAAGAGCATTGTTTATGAGGTTGAGTGTGGATCTGGTTTATTATGGCTGTGTTTGTTTGATTATCGAGACTGTGTTTGTTTGTTTGTCATGGCTTCGTTTGTTTACAGGCCCTGTGGATGAGTACATGCTCCCCTTTGAGGAGGAGATTGGGCAGCATCCATCTCTGGAGGATCTCCAGGAGGTTGTGGTCCACAAGAAGATGCGGCCAGTCTTTAAGGACTGGTGGCTGAAGCATTCTGTGAGTGAATCCCCCTTTGACTCCCTTATTATTCTACCCAATGCAGCTTTTCACTACCTTAAAGAGAGGCACAGCAAGGAGGAGTTTTCTGACCATAATGTATCGTAATGTAGGTTGGAGGCTGAATACCTGAACTTTACATATTAAAAATATGTCCATGTTGAGTTGGCAAACAGTTTTTTACAATATTCACGGGACTTGTTGTTTGCTTCTTGACACATTGAAAACTAGACCATTTACTCAGTTTCCGGTTCTTGGGGAACCTCCTTCCCATTTGCATTTTTAAGTAAACCTGTCCCTCTGTGTGAATGTGAATGGCTGTTGACTGATGTGGTGTAACTGATTCTCTGGGGTTGTGGGTAGGGTTTGGAGCAGATGTGTGAGACCATAGAGGAATGCTGGGACCACGACGCTGAGGCCCGTCTCTCGGCCGGCTGTGTCGAGGAGCGCATCTCCCAGATCCGACGGCTCACTAGTGCCACTACCTCGGACTGCCTGGTATCCATGGTGACATCTGTCACCAACGTGGACTTGCCACCCAAAGAGTCCAGTATCTGAGTCCCACTGCGACGCAGACAACTTAACAAAACATACAAACGGGAAAAAAAAACCCAAGCAAGCAAACAAAACGACCCTCGTCTTTCCAGACTCAGCGGATCTCAGACAACAACGTGAATGCAGCTGCTATTTTATCCTGACATTTTTTTAATTAATTATTATTATTATTATTATTATTATTATTATTATTATTGTTATTATTTTTCTGAATCGGATCAATATTACCAGCACACTTCTCTACTGTATTTTTATCAAGAGAGGAAGTCATAAAAGAAAAATGAAAACAAAACAAAACAGCGAAAGGACATCTCAAACGCATTCAGGTGCCGACTAATGAATGCTGACAAGGTGCAGGTACCTCAACCTTTTTTCGTTTCGATGGTTTTTAAGTTCAGATTTTTATTTTTCTTATTCCTATTTTTCTGTCATCTGGACAGGATTGCCTGTGACAAACCAACCAACCTACAAATCAACCAACCATTTACCATGTTGGACAATACAACAATGCTGCAACACCTTAGAGGAACATTCTGACTGTTACACACCATTAACCTTCCTCAAGGAATTTTTATTTCCGATTGTTTTTCTTTCTTCTCTCTGTGTCTCTCTATCTCTGACGGCGTGTGCTATACAAAATTAAGGTAAACGTGTCTTTTCCGGAACTAACGGGTGTCTCTAGAACACAAAAAAGGTGGAAGACAGCTGGACTAATTTTTTTTTTTTGCCTTCAGTTTTGTAGTGTTAAAGTTGGTGATTTAAAAAAGGGGGAGGGGGGTGGTTGAAGGAAATGTATTGTGTGGGTAAAAGATAGCTAAAGGAAATGGCTTGCGTTTAGAGATTGGGTGTTGGAGCATCTGAACATTGCATTTTCTCTGGTACGGTGTCATTTCTCAGGTAACCAGTCTCAAGGGGGTTTGGGTTGAGCAGTGTGTGGTTTTGTGATTCACTCCTCCGTCAGCAGGAAGCAGGGGGAAGTGAAATGTTGGGCAGGGTGGCACTAACTGGGAAGTCTCTGAGCCTTTTTATCCCACAGTCATCAATGGTGCCCTCAATTTAACATTACACAACAAGAAGAAACGCAGGACATGCAAGACCATAGTGAGTGTTTCTAGAAGCGTGTGTGTGTATGTGTGTGTGTGTGTGTGTGTGTGTGTGTGTGTGTGTGTGTGTGTGTGTGTGTGTGTGTGAGAGCTGGTGAGTTTGATGCTGTGAATGCAACAAGTGAGGGAAGAAGGAGAAGTTAAAAAAAAAGGGTTTGGCCCAATTGTCTGTTGAGAAATAAGTATCTTTTTTTATGGTTATTGTCTTTTTAATTTTAGTTTTCTTTTCTTTTTTTTTTTTTTATTTGGACTGAATCCAACATACATATTGGATATGTGAAATTACGGACCTAGACCCAAACACAAGAGACCAGCCTCATAACTTGTAAAAATCCTGTATTGATAGTTAGCATTGGAAAAGAGGAAGGATTCCAGTCGCGTTCTGGCCATGTCCCTTTGTAACCGCTTTTCTCACAGGGACCGAATTTGACCTCTGGCCCTGTGCATGGCCCTGGGTTGTAAAGATATTACCATGGAGCAATGGACTAGACAACCAGTTCAGTATACAATCTCGAAAAGTAGTTTGACAGAGACAAAAAAGAAAAAAAAAAAAAAAGAAAGAAAACAAGAAACATGTTTGTTTTTTCTTGTCTTAAAAGTGGCATGCAAGAACATAACATATCCGTATGCCATAATGTAACAGTGAATGTGCACTTTGCTGCTGTCTCAGACTCAAAGATGAGATATTTCTATATATTCCTTTTTTTCTGTGTGCTACACATGCAACTCTCAGTAGAATTCACATTCAAATACAACTCTCAGTAGAATTCACAGTCAAATGCAACCATGCTTCAGAGGAAACGATTAAGCTTCCGAGTCAAACAAACAATAAAATCAGTAATGAAAGGACAAAAAATAAAAAAAACAAAAACAAAACAAAAACAACAACAAAAAAACAACAAAAACAACAAAAAAAAAAAACAAAAAAAGGTTTTAAAAAAATTAAGACATTATTCATGAACCACAAACCACCTCAGACCAGAAATACCTCAGATTTTTCTACGTGTTTGACTTCTGTTATATATTTTGTTAGTTGTGTTGACTTGTAGTAAGTATATTTTGATGTAAGTTGGCTTTTATGATTAGGGAGTTTTGGAAAAAAAAATAAAGTCCAAAATCTTTTAAGAAGTGCTACCAAGTTCTGTGTTATAAATGAGAGAAAATTGTGTAAATAGCTGTATACAGTTGTGGAATTCTGCCTATCTGTGAAAGACATGGGCATTATTCTGTATTTGTGCTGGCTGTTTTCCTCTACTGCGCTACTTTTCCTGTCTCACGCTTAAGGGACATCCAACCTTAATGGTTTGGCTTTTTGCCTGAAAATCCAAATTAGGCTTCACCCAAACAACCCCCTCCCTTTTTTCTTTTTCACTAATTTTGCACACACCCCTTCTCATGATGAACCCTATGGGTACGTCATAGCTTACACAGTGGTGAAGTGTTGTCCCTATCGAAAAGCATACTTAAGAATTAGTACAAAATGGAAATAGTGCTAAATTTTAGCCACTTGCTAAAGATCTTACCAAATTATTTCATTTCTGATACTTAAAACGTGCCGGTGACTGAAGTTCAGAGACACTGTTGTTATTAACACCGCTGTAGTAACAAGTCTGTATGACTGATTGGTCTTATTTTCAGGGCAAAAAAAAAAGAAGGTTTGATGTCCCAGTCTTCTGCACCATTTCACCCTCTGTTCTCTCACATTTGCTACATAAAGACTTCACAGTGGCTGCTTCTGCTCTCACACAAATGCCCTGCCCAGAGCTTAAAACGGTTTTCTTTTTCATTGTGCCATGGATACCGTCTGCAGGTTCTGCTCAAGCCTTTGTCAGTGTTTTTCTCATGTACAGTCAGAGTAAAAAAAAACGGAGAGGAGTGGCAGCCCTCTGATTCCTCTAGAGTCAAGATCATTGGCTCGTGATCTTTGATGTCATGGACCTTTTGCTTGGTATTGACTGATCAAAAGCAGTCAGATCTTTTAGCAGGGATTAATGCGTTTTTTTTGTTATCCGTGTTTATATTTAGCTCTTCTAACTGTCACATACTTCAAATTTCAGAGGGATAATAAAACAGTTAAGTATAATCCCCATTTCTAAACTCTTTTTTTAGTGTTGCCAAATGTCAGAGAGGGAAAAGAAAGTAAAACTACTCTCTGCCAAAGTAGACTGTGTTCATTTCCAGTCATCCAGTTTCTTCTCCCAACAAGAGGTTTGACTTTGACTCCAAGCATGTGGCAAAGTCAGTTTTGATGAATTCGCAGAGTTCTGTCTCTTCAGGAGATCGATTTGTGGAAAGACTCACCAGTGGAGGGCCCAGATTAGTGATGACGTGCAAGGCTTGTGTATAACACAACTGTGGCATCTCAGACCAGTTCCGACAATGTAGCAAGCAATATCAACAGCAATAGCTTAGTTTTCTTTCTGACAGGGCAAACTATACTTATGGGTACTGTAATCGATCCTTAAGCAACCTACCAAATCATTTTTCTTCTCATTCTGCTGTGGACACCGAGAACATAAAGCTGGGAGTCGTTTTTAAACTGTCACCATCACAGTAATAACTTGCCAGTACTAAAAAAAATAGAAAAAAAATTGATACATGTAGCCAAATTCCTTGCATGTCAAATCTGCAAGAGGGTAACCAAAGTTTTTCTTTTTCTGTTGTTTCTGGGAACATCTGTTGTCATTGTGTGCTCTGCATAAACACAGCTTAAAGTCCAGAAGTGAGTGTCCTTACCACGACCAGATGAGCATTTTGCCTCACTTAAGCCTTATGAACCCCATCTTTAACTCTGGTCGTTAAACTGGGTTGCCCAGCTAAATTGCTGAGTTTTAGCTATTCAGATGACGTCAGAAGAAAGTGTCATATCACTTTGTCCAAAACAAGAGGAGAGTTTGTGTGTTTGAATCACTGGAATTTTTTCTTTTTAATTTTTAGGCTTCCTCAAGCAGGCTAATTGGCAAAGGAAAGCATCAGTTGTCAGTGTTTCTGTAATTTAAATGTAAACAATTTTTTATTTTTAATGAGCTTTGAGGAAAGACCAGTATTTCTCGCGTTTTATCATTTTAACTTCTGTGCCATTTAAAGGAGAGGTTTTCTCCCACTGAAATGTTACTTCTAATGAGAAAACAGCGGGGAGAAAAAGGTGCATTGAGTTTAGCCTGAGCTTCTCTTGAATCTGTCCAAATGTGAGTTTCAGCTATAGTGTGGTTAGTTGTGGTGGCATTTGTATGCTCCTGTGTCCATGACAACAAAGGTTTATAGTTGAAAAAAAAGAAAGAAAAAACAAACGGCAAACACCTCACAGTAAGAGATTTTATGAATATTTGTGCCTGTATTTTCATCAACCTGCAGAAGCAACCACTGCCGTCTTTGTCTCCCTCTCTCTCTCTTTCTAGCTCTCTATTTCTGGCTATCTCTCCTCTTTCTCTCACTTTCTGTTGTAGTACCTTTCAAATGATGCTATATATATATCTATATATCTATATAATATAAAACTCTAAAAAGTGACCAGCTGTAACTCTGGATGCAGTTTTAGATCCAGGTTTTCAGGAACCAGTTACCTCATACCTCATGTGGAACAGTGTTGCTAGCTGGGTATTTGTCGACACTACAGAGGAGATGTACGCTCTCATCTAACACAAACAGGAAAACCTCGTCTGTAATTGTGTAACATGTATGGTGCACCCCTTGACAATGTGAAAAACCTCTCTCTTCCCAAGTTCTCCTACCTCTCAGAGAAGGCAAACAAATGCTACTGACAAAGGGAAACTCTGAGTGCTTTTCACTTCTTTCCCCAGTTGGAATGTTGACCCGACCACCGCTGTATGGAGATGAACCGATTTGACACTTGATCAAACTATGCTGTCCATTTCTCTAAACCAGTAGATTATGAATCTCTGTTGGAAGGGCATAACAATCCATCGTCCTGGTGATCTGTACTACTACTAATAAAATTAATGTGGTTATTATTTATTATTGAAACTGTAGTTGTTGTTGTAAAAGAACACTTGTTGCGAATCACTGGTCTGGATAATTCACCTTTAACTGACATGATCTGGGTGTGTTGAGTGTCTTTTTGTTACCTCATGTTTTCCAGTAAGTCAGTGTTCAGGTCAGGTTTCAAACTGAAGCAAAATCTTAGCCAGTACATGCAAGTATCACAGCCAGTCCTTTGGGGTGGGCTGGGTGTGGCATTCATTTTTTTTTTTTTTTTTTATTTTGCTTCTTGTTGAGTGGTGAGAATCCTGTAGCCTTCTCTGGCTAACGGACTTAACCTGCTTCCCTTTTCTAAAAGTACGCCGGTGTCCCTTTTCAGTGTCATTTTTTCCCCTCTCCTGTCGAGGTAGGATTTCAGTATTGGTCTGGATGTCTAACCCCCCCCCCCCCCCCCCCCGTACCTGCAAGCTTGCCACTGACTTCACCAATCGGAGGTCTTAAAAACAGAAAAAAGAAAGAAAGAAAGAAAGAAAACAGTTTCAATTTAAATCGATAACAGTTACTGACAAGCAAGGTTTTCATTCCATTTCCCATGTTCCCCAAGACCCAGAGTGTTGTGAAGGTGCAAACATTGGTACACGGTGCTCAAAAGAAGGTTTTCTTACCTGTCTTGTCAAGGGGTCATATTTTAAAGTGCTGTTTCTATACCAGGATATGTGAAAATGTCCATGTTGTAGGTTATGTTTCACTATTGTAGCTAAAATTGTAGAACAGAGATGGCTTGTACTACTGATTTTAACATAAATATACTAAAAATCTGTATAAGACAAAATGTATACAGAGTTGAGCTTGTAAGCCCTCTTTTGGATTGAAGAATATGTTGAAAAGTTTTATATATATTAAATGCCCTGGAAAAATCTGATATCCATCGTTTTGCCGTACTGAACTGAGAACTCTTTTGAACGATCATTGTAACATAGTTCTTTAATTTGCAGTGGATCATTGTTCTTTTTACTGTGGTAATTTTAGAACTCAGTACCCAGAATTTGGAATAGATTTGCCTAGATGTTGGGATGTCGTTGTTTCTCCTCTGCATTGGTGCCAGAATAAACCAGTATGAATGTAGTATTTGCCCAGTGTGAAACAACTACACCCTGACTATTAGAGAAAAAAAATACTAGAAAGGATTACTTCAATTTTATCTTTTTGTATATGAAAGTAAACAATAAAATACTGATAAAACATCTGTTCCCTGATTGGTTTTCTGTTATACCCTTCCATTTTCAGTTATGTGTCCAGTTTATGGCATTGTGGTCAAAGAACATAAATAAATAAATCTGTGTGGCATTTTGCCAAATAAACATGGCGTGAATCCCACACTTCCTACTTCATGTGCTATACTTGCTGTGAAGGGTGTTAGTGGCTGGATATTATTTTTCTTTCCAGTTGTCCCTTATTGCTTTTAAATTATGTTTACTTGCACTATTGGGCTGAGGATTACAGTTAATTTACAAGAAAAAAAAAAGACAAAACTACAGTGTCGCCAGTTTACATATTACCAGGGCTCCAGTCCACTATTTCACAATGCATTTTGTTTCTCCCACCGGCACGGCTATAACTGTTCACTGGAAAGAGCACAAGAGGAAAGGAGAAAATGTCACCGAATGCAGTTCTGGCTTGGCTCCATAAAAGCTTTTGGTCTCTTTGATCATGGGCCCTGACTCAACATTTTACATATCTCCCAAAACTCTTCAGTCTTACTCAGTAGGTGCTTTGTTATTTTTTAACAGTGGAGATGGCCTAATGGTCACTGACACTACTCTACAGACTGTATACGGGGGTGGCAGGTTAACAAAGGGGATAGCATCCCCCTGCAAATCGCCTACTGGTTTTACTGAAGCTTTAGGTCCTAACGAACCATTATGAGTCAGAGCATTAGCCTGCATGCTATACAGAAGCTTAAATATTTTTCCCATGCCCTGCCAAGACCTCTGAGATGTTGTCAAGTTGCTAAGTATACAAGGAAAGACACGACCAGCCATGTAACATTTACAAATTACTAGGCATACCATTTATTTATTTGCTCATTCATTTGAAGTGTGTATTCAAGAGACAAGAAATCGAAAAATTTACGTATTTCAGTGCTGTACCTCGTTCAGCACTCCAGTACAGTAGGTGGCAGTATGCACTTTTGAGACTGTCGGGTACAATTTTTGCGAAGCAGGGGTACTCAAACCGAAAATGACTAGACAGAAGCTAGAACTTCAATGAAACATTACATAATCAGAATTTCTGTTTCAGCTCAATGCTTGCCAATGTCTGTGGCTTGGTGAAGGATGGCCAGTAATGCCTTTAAATTTATCGGGGGGTTTGTGTGTGGGGCAGCGGTTAGCACAGGGTCTTGCGTTGTAGCACTTAAACTCTTTCTGTCTGAATCTCACCACGAGGAAGAGTTTCATGAAAAAGGTAGCCAGTTTAATTTCTTGCTAAATTGAGCTCTTTCCAACGAAACATACATGACTTTCGTGATTGCAATACAGTATAAACGTAATAATTTCAGAATTAATTAATTTAATAGTAAACAGTAGTAGTAATAGTAATAAATGCGCTTGATGCAAGTAGCCGATTTGCTTTCTGTTACATCAATAACGTTGTTATAATACAGAGTTGGTGCCAACCAAGAAACAGCAGCTAGCTTGCTGTTTCACCAGCACCCAAGTGAAAGCTGGGTTTATATTTGAAGAAAAAAATGGTGGAAAAATAGCTAGATGTGCAGATTTACTAGCAAAGTTGATAAGGGTGATGAAAATAGATGTTTTATTTTGCCAATGAGACAAATGAGTTCATTATCAGAGTATACTGATATAGCAATAATTTCGACTGAGACAGAAGAACAATAACATTTCCTTGAAAAAGTAATTATTTGAATAAAACTGTCTTGTGCTCAGTCCAACAAATTAATAATACATTTATTTTTCTTTTTGTGAAATCACCAGCAATGTGATTGAAGTGTTTGTTCTCTAAAATTAAATTGTACTGTTTGTCACAGAAAGCCCACAACAAAAGATTATCGAGAAATTTGGTCTCCCACTTACTGGAGCGGAAACTCGATTCTATACGAATCATGTTTTATCGTACGATCAGGCTAAAAAGACACCAAGATGGGTTGCAGAGCACATCTCAAATGTAAAATTACTCGGTAAGTTTTGTCTGGTAACACATTAACTTTGTTAAACTATATTTATATCTCTGCAGTCCTTCTGCATGAATGCACAACGTCCACATTATTATTATAAATACTGTTGTTGTTGTTGTTTTTGTTGTTTCCTTCTTATTAGCCCACCGGCATGATGTGCTCCTGTTTTTGTGCTTTTATAGGGAAGGCAGACAGAAGGCATTGTAAGTTCAGGCCGGATCCTGGCATCCCTGAGATGTTCACAGCCCATAATGAAGATTACCTGGGCAGCGGCTGGTCCAGAGGACACATGGCCCCCGCAGGAGACAATAAAGCCTCAGAGGTCATTCCTCTCCAGGTGTTTCATCTGTCACCAAATTCAGTGTGACTGCTGTGACATCCTGCACTGTTTGTTATCGAATGATTAGACTCAGCTGTCGTGTAGTTTAGGTCTGGAGTCAGACATTAGAGTTAGAGGTTTGAAAACATCTGCATTCTCAGACACAGCACAGCGATCTTTTGTTTGGACCTCACTGTTTGTCTGGTTTCTTTTGCAGCAATCAATGGCTGAGACCTTCTACCTGTCAAATATTGTTCCTCAGAACTATGAAAACAACGCAGGCTTCTGGAACAGGTACAGAATAGTCACTGCATCTGGCACAGAACTGAGGAATGTTCTGGATCTCTTCCTTTTGGTGGAAGGAAGAGCTGAACCTTCATGACTCTTTTGGGGGAAAAAAAAAAAAAAAAAAAAGGTTTTGTGAACGTGTCTCCTGCTGCTCTTTACTTAGATGCTTTCCTGTCCTAGGTTAGAGATGTATTGCAGAGACTTGACGAAAAGGTTTGAGGATGTGTGGATTGTGTCGGGACCCCTCGTTTTGCCTCAGGTGGGAGATGATGGGCGGAAGACCGTGTCATATCAGGTAACCAAAATAAAAACGGATCAAGTCTTTGCCTCAGTACAAGCTCTAAATGTAGGAGAAGTATGAAGCTCAAATGCCTTACTGTTATACTGCAGAAGAACGAGAACAAAAGCCATTTTCAAATCAGCCTTCTTCATGATGACATATTATAGCTGTGTGTCAAAATATCCTGTCCCTTGTGTTGGTCCAGCACGAACAGGTGTCCTTATGAAGAACTTGCAGTTATATCAAATGGCCAGTAGATATCAGTGTTGCACCTAACAATGCAATCTGTATGATTGGGACTGTTCAGTTCTATGTGTAATACCATTGGCAACTGACAAGGGGCAGTATTGGTGGCTCCTTTTCCCTTAATCATTTACTTACATGTAAGTAGTCTGTGTGTAAACTGTGTATAATACTGTAAATCCTCACATTTCTGAAAATAAGAAAATAGTCCCTTGTGCGACTGCTGTGTTTCCTCTCTATAAGACTCAGGTCATACAAGGGTAATGTACTCTCTGTCACAAATATCTTAACCTCCCCTTCATTGTTCTGTGTTATGAAATATTGAAGGTGATGGCTTGAAAATGACTCAAAAGTACAAATCCTGACCTGTCTCTCAGCAGTCTCGTCTGCTCCTTCCTTATATCTTGGTTTAAGAACACTGATAGTTTTATCAGGTGCAAATTCTAGGCTGCTCAGAACTGGCTTCCTCCACTCAGAGCAGGAGAGGAGCTCCAGCTGGTTTCCAAGGGAGAGATTTGTTTTTTTCTTGCGCAGCTAAATCAACATAGACAGCCGCCTGAGGGGCCGGTACCTATCGTAAATGTACACAGACAGGGGTCGTGCCACCTCTATCTGTGCACACTTTGGCCCTTGGAGACATTCGAGCTTAGATACTTCTCCTCAGCTCCTCTGGTCTGCTCCTTATTCAGGGAATGGGAGGACTATGCCAGGTAGGGCCATAATGGGGACCCAGGACTTCCCCTGTACACTGTCCCTTACCCAGTGGAACAAACCATGTCATCTGTTTCCTCTCCATGTCTTTGCTTAACATGCAGTTAGTTCCACAGCTTTTCCAAGTACTGTTTTTAATCAACTGTCTGTTTTAGTCTTTTATTAGTGAAGGGCAGAAACATTAAATTAAAAAAACAAAACAAACACTTGGTCGGGTTTGATGTTTTGTGTTTGTGGTTTATCCACATCATTTAGGATTTATTATTGAGAATGTGTCAGGTTTTTAGGATATGAATTGTGTGCACTGGAGAGTGTAATGTCTAGAATCACTCCTGAGATGTCAACAGGTGTTGAGAATTGGTCTGCCATCGAGGAGTCACTGTGTAATTGTCTCTGAACAAATCTTCCTCTTTTTCATGGTTCCATTTCTGAGATGCCAGAGCAGTTGATTCTGTGGGATTCACAGCTGTTACCTGCCTAAAGAGAGAGAAATGTATTTAAAAGGATCACCTCCTTTACACAAGAATGAAATGTCAGGGTCTAAACAAGTTATTCATGCATGTAAAACTGATATGATTGCTTAAGTTTATCTATGCATATATAAGTCTTTTTTTGTGTGTTTTTCTCAGTTAATTGGGAAGGATGAAGTCGCTGTGCCCACACACCTCTACAAAGTCATCCTGGCCCAGAAGAACTCATCTTCGGACACTTTGGCCCTGGGAGCCTTCGTGGTTCCGAACCGACCCATTGGATTTGATCACCAGCTGACGGAATTCCAGGTGAGTCTGTCGGATCTGGAGAGGATATCCGGGCTGTCGTTCTTTCCCAAAGCGGACAGAACTCAGAAGAACCTGTGTGAGCTGGACTCTTGTCGTCTGATGGACTTCAAAGAATTCACTCTGTATATCACGGGGCGTAAGGTGGCTGGTGCCAGGACCAGTGTAAAGCTAGAGAAGGCCATGGCAGAGCTGAGAGAGGCCGGCATCACTCCAGACGACTACCTCATCAAACTGTATCAGGAGAAAAAACAGGAGCTTCTACACAAGGAGCACCCAGAGGGGAAGTCAGGATACTAGACATCACACAGATATACCAAAGACCACAATGCTTTTTAATAGAAGGCCACTGTTTTTGTATTAGTGCTATGTTTTCCATACTGTTTTCCATGTTTATCATTTTTACCAGCTTGACAAGTCAGAGGTCAGCCTTACCAGAGTTGTTTGTGTGTAGTACATTTTTTTTTTTTTTTTGGTCAGATGTATGATGTTGTGCTGATGGTCATGGGGTGGATGTTTGTTCATCTGAAGAACTGAAGAATATTTTTGATTGTTGATGATTGGATTCCCGGGTTGGGCTACAGTTTTATATACAGTTGAGGGACCAGTTTGGCAGTTAATCATTCAGTCTGTTACCATCCACTGAATTGCTCCTGTTCACAGAGTTCCAAAATAAACAATTAGTTTTGTGAACTAAGCTAAATGTGTCCTTCGAAATTTTTATTGTATTTAATTTTATTTATTTCAATTTGCGCAGTACAGTTTTTTCTCCATTACATACTTAAATTGTGAAGTCTTTTGTTTGTATTTCTTGAACTTAAAATTAGTAGTTTGTTTTATCCACATGTATTAGTTGGATTCATTTAATATGAGTGATGAATGATGTAGGTCCATATTTCCCAACAGGCCTGTATTATTTCAGCTTGTCTCCTCTTTCCTACACACTTCCCTAGACACTGAGTGTTTCCTATCGATTGATGGAAAAAGATGGGGTTACAGTGTGAGATGAGGGTGATCCAAAGCGAGCAGTTTGGTTGTGCTGTGCCGTCTGATGAGGACCCAGACGTGCGGTACACTGCTGCTAATCGACGGTTCTTTACAGGACCCGGTGCCGATCGGAGCCCACGCATCATCCACTTCCTGGCACTAGTCATGCATAATTGCATTTGACGTTTAAATAGCACCACAGGAAAATGGAGATGTCTGAATCCATTCCACTTGTCAAATTACCACGCAAGGCACTAACAGGTTTGAGGTCTTTCTTTTTTTTTTTTTTTTTTTTTTTTGTGCCTTGATTTCTCTTTTGACAAAGTATAGTACTTTAAAAAAAAAAGGGAATTTGACTGACTCACTATCTAGAGCTATTCACTATTTTACTGAGGATCTCATGTTCTTGCACTTGTAACTTTCCTTCATTACCTCTATTTGTTTCATGAGTATGTACCTCTGTGAGGGGTAGTTCTTAACACGCTGCCTAGACTGCTTAAACTTTAACTGTGTGTTCCAGAGAATTCTAGCCTTCTTTAAATGTCAGTGGACGCATAGTTTGTCTGTGTTATCAGAAGTGTTAAAATAAACATTTATTGCCTCTCTGTTGTCTATTAGAACATGAACAATGATGATACAATATGTACAGTGTGTCAATTAATATTGCACACCCTTCAGGTCCATATGTCAAGAGAAGGGTTTGATTCTTCGTCTGGGTTTTTAATCCAGGTATCTCACACCGGCGTGTCTTAACCCCGTCGTCTGATAAACTGGAATATTTGTGTCAGTTGTACTCTCTTATATACACTTTAAAAAGTCAACTCGTTTCTTGGGTTATGCTTAGGAAGTATACAGCATTGCTTTTAAAGGAATCCCTTTTTTTATGTAAAACTTACCTATATCCTGGTAAAATCAATACTTGTTATTTTGAGTGTTTTTGTTTCGCATCATGGTGGGGAGGACATGTTGTACGCTGTTCTGTTTGTCTGATTACATTTTAGTTATCTCCTGATTTTTGAACCGTAAGCTTTTGCCATTTTCCTCCTGATTTCGTAGCTCAAAGACAGAAAACACACACACTCCAATAAAGAATAGAGTAAAATGCAGAGTCAACAGAAAAGTAGGACTTGTACATTGTGTTAATGAAAATAATTTGTTGTGCTCAGCAAAGGAACCCACAGGTTCACACAAGAATCCCTTATGTTATTTGAATTGTCTTTTGGGCTCTGAATGTTCTGATGAAGGCCATAGGGCTAAAATGACAGTGTAAGCTTTATGGTTTTACTTTGATAAATAATTTTATGAAGCATCTGTGCGAATTCAAGTTTAAATGTTTCTTAAGGTAATCATGATGATGTAGTTGTGACTGTGTGCTTCCCTTTACAGACGCGTGGATTTTACAGAGCTTAAAATAAAACAAAACTTCAAGTTTTAACAAAGCAAAGACAGCAAATGTTTTTCTAATGTTAGACAGTTGACCAACATTAAGAACACAACTTGACGGTACCTTACGTAACCCCTATGTTGAGAGAAACACGACTCCCATGATCACACTGTACTAGTTTCACACATACCTGGCATGACTCCTGCAGTTATGCTGTGTCAGCGTGTTTTAGTACAGAGACAGTGATCAAGCACCACGCTTTTATTTTTTTGCAAGGTAGTCACATTGAAAGTTTGCTTGCCAGCATGGCATTTTTTGCACTAGGTCTACTCTTGTCCAACAAAAATGTATGTTAGCCTGTTCTTTCTGTAGGTCAACATTCTTTCGTAAAGAAGTAAGTGAATGTAAATGGTATTTAGGAGTCTGTTTCATTGAGCCAAGTATAGAGTATAGTCAGTCTCTCTGGTTCCTGTTTGCTGTTTCTGAGGCATCTCATTGTCTTTTTGGTTGCCACCCCCTCCCAAAACACACACATCCTCATCAGCTGTCTCTTCCATTTATAAACAAAACAGAAGCCGTGTTTGTGAGGAGCTAGAGACAGTTGTGCTCTGTTGTCAGGATACATAACTGTAGTAACGCTTCCTGTGTAAGTCATTTGTGAAGCAAAGGCGTTAAAAATCATACGCGTTGCCTAGTGCAGCGAGGCCCGCCCCCAAACACGTTTTGTCTTGTGCAGCGAGGCCCGCCCCCAAACATGTTTTGTCTTGTGCAGCGAGGCCTGCCCCCAAACACGTTTTGTCTCCATGAATATTCATGTCATATGATAACATCCCCGCACACTACTGGAGAGCACTTACAACACCAGCAGGTTTTTGCATATTAGCTAGTTCTGTTATAATGGCTTCAGTCGGAATGAGAAGAGCAAGCAGGTCTAGCGATTGTTCGGTTTAAACCAGGTCATGACGGGGCAGAATTTCCCCTCCTGTGTGGTTTTTAAGACCGTTCTCTTCCTTTTTATCTGGAGACATCTGCTGCACTGGAGCAGGTGCACTTTCCAACCCTAGGCTGTAATTAGCAGCTTCAGTCTGTTACCATGTCCCAACACATTGTCTCAAAACAACAAGCTTCTCGCACAGTTGGTCTTTTCCTCGCCCCTAAAGATAATGCCAGGCTAACTCCAGCTTCTCACTTCTCTGGAAAACTTCTCTGATTCTTCCATTCCTACGTTTACCCGTGGAAAATCTGATGGGAGTGAACTGAAGACTGTAGGAGACGTTTGTAGAGCACAACAAATAATACAACATTTTGGCTGCTTCTTGTCGCCTCTGGTCAAACTGACCAAAGACAGGCTGATACGCACGTGACATTTCAACTTTTATTTAAGAATTAACACTTAGCAATTAATCATACCAAGCTTGGAGCACCAGTGAGTGCGTGAAAAAGGCATGTCTTTCCTATGCAAGCATGTTCCAGGTTTCTGAGGTTTGCACACTACAGCCGAGCGGAACTCTCCTTATGTAGAAAACAAGATTTCAGTCCTATTTTTACTTAATGGGCGTTGGGTGATGTGATGTGCCACGATCCATCTGTGTTTAGCTGTCCAAGAATGTTCCTGGCATGTGTGTAAATATTTGTGAATTGCTTTGGAATGAGTCCAATTTCAATGTGTACTCAAAGGAACTACTGGGAATTTTTATGTAAGAGTTTATTATGTTAACCCTTAGGGGTTATGGCAGTTATGGCATTAATGAGAGGATGTGCTCACGCTTTATCTGATGAGTAATGTGGTAATGTCTGTCTTGCCTGTACTTCATGGCTTTTGTATAGTTACCATAGATCTGTTGGTAGGTACTGATAGTCATCATGGTTCTTGGGAATCCTCTCTCGTGTTTAGGGAAGATAACCAGAGGAACACCCCCCCCCCCCCAAAAAGATATATATATATTTGAAAAGAAAAAGGAGGGGGGGGGGGTGAACACTTCCTGAATTCTGACCCCGTGATTTCACACTTGTGTGACAATGTGCCTTTCAGCTTAGTGTGCCTTAGCTCCACCCTCCTTTTGGGATATGGTTCCTTAGCAACCATGCTTGGTAGACCTGTCCCTTGGAGTTGAAAGGTTCGTTGCACACTCACATGCTGACAAAACCACTGCCCTGTGAGCTTAGCACTTTGTACCAAACGTAGTGTTAGATGTGTGTTAGACTGTGTACGTATCATTTGGCTTTTTGTCTGTGTGTGTGTGTGTGTGCCAGAACTGACTTGGCAGTGTTCCACAGTTCAAATTATTTATTTATTTATTATCTTATTGTTAGTTTTGGTCTCCTTGTAGCCTACATATGAGTTGCATTTTAATGACAAAGTCAGACAGGAGGAACAAAATCCTAAACATTGTATAAAAATCAAAAAGAGTTTTTAGCAATCTCTTAAAACACACTGAACAATGAGATTCCCATGTCATATTCCCAAAACATTCCATTTTAAGTAATAGTGGCATGTGACTTCCTGCCTCCGCTGGTTTGGTGTTTAACAGGGCTTCTGGGTCCTGCTGGTTTGTGCCAGCAGATGGAGACATGACTGCCCCTCGTAAAAAGAGAGCTCCTGTGGGGAGGGGAGTGTACTGTCACTGAGGGCCAGTCAGCTTACACATATACACTCCCAAAATGACCGTCCCTGTTATTCACGTACACGGTAACAGTTTGCATGCATTTTGTACTGTATGTGCACGCTAGGTTTACCTTTGTTGTCATCCTGGGATCTCGTGTGTATGTATGTGTGTGTGTGTGTGCGTGTGTGCGTGTAGATGATTTTTAGTCGTAATCCTGTAGAGGCTCAGAAGTCAGAGATGTAGACAGACTTGGTCTGGCTCTACAAGGACAAGAAAGGCACTCATGCATGTTTGTTTTTTGTTTGTTTGGTTTTATTTTATTATTGTTTTGTTTTCATGGTTCTTCCTGACACAGCAGAGCATTTGAAATAAATGATATATGATGACTAAATAAATGAAAATTAAACTGTGTGACACTCTATTGATATATATTTTTTAAATGGTGAAGACATGAAACTGGTTTATTCCCATAGAAACAGTGGGGGTTTTTTTGCACACATAAATCATACTGGGATAAAGATTTTGTCATGTAAAAACATTTTAGTGAACACATGAAAACCATCCCTAAGGAGAGGTTTCCAGGTAATTCCTTGTCTTGAGACCAGGTTTGAAGTCAATGGGTGACTATGTTCTGTTACCTGGCTTCCTGGAGTTCAGTCATACTTTTTTCGTGAACTAGACTCCATTAACTCTGAGTTTGTAATATTGTGGGGGGAAAAAAGGGGAAACGGCCTCGTGGGTCTGGTGTTCTTCATGACTGGACATCCTCAGAGCACTGAGAGATGCGTCAAGGGATTTGCTAACTCCGGGGTTGAAGTGATGTTAACAGATTACATAAGATTGTCCAAAAGGGCACGGGGTGACTGTAGTGGACAACGTTTTGATGAAGGAGATTTTAGTCTTTCAGAAACATACTACAGACTGAATAACAGTTGATTCACATGGTGAATAGTAATAACTGATGCACATTCACATTCTTCTGTTCTCTTTTTATGATAAATCCTTTTTGTAAACGCGCATTGACTTTTCAAAGCGGGATACTCCAGCGGGGGGGGGGGGGGGGGGCAGCCTGGGTCTTGTGTCATACTTTAGTAGAGAACTTTTAATGCTGTTTTTATAGAGAAAAATGAGAGGTTTAATTTGTGTGATTGTGTGAATTAGTCAGCGCTCATTCATACCTCCTTCACGTCATATGCATAGCGCGCCGGTTGAGTGTTAAAACTATGTCATTCATCTGTACTCTGTACTACAGGTAGTTGGAAAGGAGCGCACAGCTTAGGTTCTGGAGTTCGATCATACTTTTGTAATATTTGTGTGCAGTCTTCGCGCATGTGTGTGTATACTCAGGCAGCTCTCAGCTCTCTGGCTTCTCCAGTCAGAGGCAAACAGGAGGATTAGCCTCTGGAGAGTCAGGTCACTGCTCCCCACCGGGAGAACAGTCATCCTCCAGCTCCTTCGAGAGACCTCATCAGGGCTTTGCTGCCATGGCAACCCTATATGGCAAACATCACACTCCTGAGTCCTCACTTGTCTCGGACCACATGAAGTGGCAGAGAGAGAGAGAGAGAGAGAGAGAGAGACAGAGTGCTGGTCCTGTCCATGCTTCGTTTTTTTTTTTTTTTTTTGGTTGTTTTTGTTTTGTTTTTTTTTGTTTGTGTGAATGCATTTTTTTTTTGGTTTGTTTCTTACCATTACGGGCTGTCTGCGTACCTGACAGTCCAAGCACTGCCTTTAAGTAACATTAACTTGTCTGTTAGATGGGCCAGTTCAGTTTGAGAAGACCTCAATGCTGCTCAATATTTTAAGGGCTGTAAACATCTGAAAATACCATGTGAAAGGTCACGCATGAAGAAAAATGATTTATTAGCAGATAAAAGCATGAATATAAGGTATACTTAGTTCAGATTGTTTCAGAACTTTGCTTCCTCTCCACTTTACACAGTAGCTGTAAATATTCTGATTGAATATGAAACTGATATATGATTTGAACCAAATATATTAAATCTGTCTTATGTTATGTTTTCCCTGGTGAGAGGAATTTTTGGAATATCGATGTGGTTTTGCTACGCTGTGGAAGGTCAGTCTGTGTTATTTCTTGTATTTTGATAGTGCTTTCATAGTGCTTTGTGGTCTAGTCACAGCACTCTGATGTTCCAGAACAGTCAACAGCTCTAGGCTTTGAGAGAGAGAGAGAGAGAGAGAGAGAGAAAAAGAAAAAGAGAGAGTGTGTTCTCAGAATTAGTCCCGTATACAGGGCAAGTCATTCTCTTCTTGAGGCTAAGTTAAAGTTTTGTTTTTAGGAAAGAAAAGGTAAGATAAAAATCTGTCAAGTCAGTGGTACTTTGGACAACAGAGAGTACTGAGATGCATTTCATTAGCGCTAACTCAGGTAAAAAAAAAAGGATATAGTTGAATATCACTGTCCAGCTCTAACCAGCTTCAGTCGTGCTCTAGTCCCAAGTATATTACTTACCACAATGCTAAGAACTGAACAAGGCTTAATATGTTTTTCAGAATTTCCTTTCTTGTAGATATTTTTTCCATCAAAATAATAAATTATGATCTTTTAGTTTACTTTGCCCTGCGTAAGACCCAGGTTCTGGAAATATTAAAATGTCCCCTTTCCTCTAAATTATTTTGAGAACTTATTTACCAACATTCAAGGTAACTGTAAGGTGATGTGTGTAAATATTTACATATTTAAATAACCTCTTTCATCACTTTTTCTTCTACTTTATTTTGGATCAAAATCGTATGTCATCTTCTTTCACACACTGGTCAAATTGAGTCTACTGTGTCTTACAGCTGAGCTGATCCTCTTTGCTAAATCTATGACTTATGTGTATGTTATACGCCTATGATGCTTATGCAAAGGGTCACGTTAGGTCAAACATAGTTTACCTCTACAGAGCCAGGTGCAGAAGATTCAAGATTCAAGAGTTTTATTGTCATGTGCACAGTAAAACAGGCAGTTACACTGTACAAGGAAATTCTTTCTTTGCTAATCCTACAAGCATGAATAAAAGACAATATATAAATAAAAATCTTATAAGGAAGACAAGAGACAAAAAACAAGAGAAAAATAACAGTTTGATCCATGACATGTGAGGTAGATCTATGACACGTAACTTAGTATTGGAGTATTAGCATTTAAGAAGACATGACCTCCAGCACTTTCTGGGAGCAGATGAGGCTTGCGTCCTTTTTACCACGGCTAACATACTTTTTGATTAATATGTTTTTTTTAATGTTTTTTCTTTTAATTATTTTTTTTATCTCATTAATCATGTGGTTAAGATTACATTTTAACCATTTCTTTCAATGGCTTACCTCTGTCTGTTTAGAATTGTTTCTATATGCTTTAACAAAGTAAAAAAAAAAATATATATATATATATATTGCCAGCAGTGTCTTCAGATATTTCTGAAGTGTTTGGGCAGCTAATGAAGGTGCATTGTGATTTTAATATCAAGGAAAGACTGGGGAAAAAAAAAAAAAGAAATATATATATGTATATATATATATATATATATATATATATATATATATATATATACTGGCATGTAAAATACTTGCTAAATGAATCGAACGCTGAACCATGTGTGTGAGTTTGCCATCCCACTCAGTGACTCATTTATCCACAGGTGATGTAGCTGGCGAGGCCGTCTTTGCCCAGAGTGGCTTCCTGTCTGCGTTCTTAGTCTCTCCTTCTTTTAGAAACTCAGGAGACCCCAAATAAGTCGACCAGTGCATCCTGGACCCTCCAGCATTCAGGCATTTCCTGGAAACTACTTGACTACAGCCGTCATGTCTGCGAGCCACTGCTACTCTGCACATCTGTTGCATAACGAATGAGGAAGTCGACATGTTTGCCCCCCCCCCAAAAAAAAATGCCTCCATACCCCCTTGAAGATGCAGGTTACCATGGAAACTTCAAAACTTGCCATACAGATGACCAGCTCACCCACATAGTTTACCGCCAGGTCTTTACAAAACCAATAATGCTGTTCCCACCCTCCACCGTTAGCATTAGCCCACGTAGAATGATTGTGTAATGTTTGTTTGTTTGTTTGTTTGTTTGTTTGTTTATCATTTCAAAAAGGTCCCATGGGGATATGGCCTAGTTAAGTTTGCAGAAGGATGCCTCTCTCTGGCAACTCCCCCTCCCTCAGAATGTCCGAGCCCACCCTGTGAACCTCTCCTGCCAGAGGAGATTAATCTCCCCAGTTCCCTGTGTCTCTGTCAGTTTTGCTAATTAACATGATAGCCTCAGTGGCATTGCTTTGACGTGGAGGAAGCTGACAGGCGCAGGGTGTAGCATGGTCCTTCATATTTTGCCTTTTGTGGCTGCAGTTACGCAACAGACCAACATCCTCTACTGTAAACCCCTTACGGCACCCTAATGCAGCCTTAAAGCCTTCTTTTTCTGCACTGTATGACTGTTCATTGGAACCCACAGTGAGTCTTTTGAACTCCAGTGTAACTCAAATCATGTCACCTTCAAGGGGCAGGAGTTTCTTTTAGCTCTATGTTTTTGTTTCTATTTTCTGTAAAAGATGCTGTTTTTCACAACATGCTTGAAAATATCCAACAATCTGTTTGGAATAAAAAATATTTAAATTTCTATCGTAATAATCTCTTTAAATTTTTTCTTTTTTTTTTTTTTGCATCCTATGCACATTCAGTCATATTATCATATTTTGTGTTTTTGTTTGTTTGTTGTCATAGGTTTAGACTTAATGTATTGCCTGGGATTGGGGCACATACCTGTTGATTATTCTGGGAAGCAGTTACATGGCCATATAGCCTTTCCAGTTTGTTACAGATTAGCATGGTCTTTGTTGCAGAGTAATATGGTCTTGCTCTTTGACTCTTTGATCCCAAACTGGGTTCTCATGGCAACTCATAGACCATGTGAAGATAGAGAGTAAGACAGTCAGAGTGTGTGTATGTGTGTGTGAGTGCATGTGTGTGTTGTTAGAAAGCATCTAAAGAAGTACTGACATCACTGTGCCTTGTCAGCAAAGAGCCACAGTCGAGTTAGGGCAGGATGCTGGATTGACCCTGATGAACGGAGGCAGGTTGGGTAATTTGCACCCAACCAAACATAAACAACAGCAGCGCTGGGCTGACGCGCCATGACAACTGTCACGGCTTGTAATGGCAGCCCTAAAGACACAGGCAGGTGAGCCAGCTCCCTCCCTCACATCTTTTGGAGGGAAATAATTACTTGCTTTAACAATTTGTAACTTTGGTTATGTATCAATCACATTCAGGACAGACCTGCAGCTGCTAGTCACTTTGTCACCAGTTCACAGTGAATGACCTACAGAACGGTCACAGTGAATGACCTACAGAATGGTCACTCTGAACATTTTCTAGTCAGTAAGAGAAGACCGATAGTGCTCTGACTGACTCTCAAAATTAGATTAATCAGTTACTTGTTTTGTACACGACACCATGGCTTTGTCTTCTGTACACTGATGCCGTGTTGTACTCCCCCGGGCAGAAGCCTCAGGTTGGTCTGATGTCATGGAAGCATCTGATGTGTGATGTTATTGTAGCTGATGGGTGAGTTGTGTGAGTCTTGTTGAAGAGTCAGTATTCCCAATCCCTGTCAGTGCTGTCATTACACCAAGACACCAGAACCAGAGCGTGTCATTAAAGCATGATATGTACCACTTACCCATCTGTTCCAGGTTTGGATATAACCACTTTATTGGGATGCATCAGGAGTTAAAAAAAAAAAAGGATTTCCTTTGATGCTTGATTTCAGCTTGTTTTTTCAGTGCTCAAATTGTTAAGATTTGTGTCAAAGGCAAAGGCTTCGCTTTCTTTCTTGGTTCTCTCTCTCTCTCTCTGTCTCTCTCTCTTTCTCTGTGACCCTAACCTTTGCATAGCTTGTGAAATGATCAACACATTACTCCATGGTTCACTCTCAGGTGTCTCTGTAATAGACTCCTGGTGAGATTTGCAGTTTGCTCTCTTTTGCTGATTTCTTGCAGGTTTGCCTGAATTGAAGCACTGGCTGGCCCTCATTAGCTTTTTTACCTCCTGCATCCTTTCCACCAAAGTATGATATTCTTTATCTATCAAGCCTGTGTCCAGATTCCATGAGGTGTAAGTAGCACAACTTAACACATGAAAGCAGCTTTCAGTGTTACCAAAAGAGTAATGTAAATTGATCACAGTGCAACCCTTCGTGTTTTGGCGACTTCTAACTTAAACGTCACTGGGTACTTCACCTCTCAGGTAACTATGATCTAGGTGCACAGAACCACAAAAGTTATATGCATTTTTACTGTGTTTGTCATGTGTCTATTTTTTTTGCTTAATCTTCCTTCACGTTGACGATAATGTTTTTCATGATATTTGTTGACAAAATCTATTAAGTGCAAGAGATATTTACAGTGATTCACATAAATCAGCTGTTCCCTTGTAATTAGTTTCAGATGATGAACAATACAGGTATTGGAAAGTTGTAGAAATTGCCAAACTGTGACTTGTAGCTAGGGCTGGCCGGTATGGCCTAATATTTATAGCACGGTATAATCTGAAGCATGGACGGTAACGGTATATATCATGGTATGTGCGTTTTTCTCAGAATTTAAATATAACTGCTTCTGAAGGGGTAAAGCACTGGTATGGCAACTGCATGGCAGCTATTACTGAACTTTTAACTGTATTACTAGGACATATTTCGCATAGTATATTTTAATACACAGTATTTTAAGAACAAGTACACAGTGATGGCATTTGTTATGTCTGTCTGCTGCTGACTTTTTTTCTCATAAGGACAGCCATTGGAAAATGCCTCAATTAGTAGGCTTCCACACAACGTAACACCTTGCGAATTTTGCCCTATCACTTTTTGCTCTGGGAGAGTGGTCGCGAAAACAGCAAGCTTTTTGACTATCCTGGTAGTAGCAGTTAAGTTTGAGTGCTTAAATGAAGGTGGTCTATTTGCCCCGACAAGAGCCGTTGTGAGAGTTTTTTCTACTGCTCTGGCCCCGACTAAGTTCATGTAACATGTAAACAACAATCCGTGTTGATGTGGACACAAATGGTTGCCCATACATCTTTTAATCATATACATGTTTTCATGCTACATGTAGCCTTTAGCCTCACCCATCTTGGTCAGGCTTTTTTTTGTTACTCCCGCCTCTCTAGAGAACGTCACATACCAAACACATCACACGCTGAACTGATTGGTTCTCGCGTGTTTTTTTTATTTGCATCAAGTTGCAGATTCGCCATCTTAGTTTCGCTTGCCTCACCGGATTTGCTCCAATCTCACCCAGTCAGAGCGAATTTCGCCCCATACAACCTGAATGAGAGCGAAGCGAAATTTCCTTGCAAAGGAAGCATACCATGAGGGCTCTACCGGTAAGCACAGTATAGTCAAAATCCATACCGTAGGGCAAATTCATACCAGTCTACTTTCTATACCATTTATACTGTCCACCCCTACTTGCAGCCTTAATGTTAGATCATTATTTATATTAGCCTCATTTTACATAAATTCAGGTACTAGGCAGGAGACCCTAGAAAGTGTCTGTTACCCTCTAGACACCCCAAAAGTGAAATGTTCTCTCTCTCTCTCTAATCCCCTTCTGATTTCAATTATATGTGTTTTGTTTTCAGAAATCACATTTTGTAGGTGAAGCATAAAAATGTATGTTGACATTGACGTTGTTACGAGCAGTTTTCTGCATGATCATGGAGTGGTTCTTCAGTTTTTCCATTACATAAACACCTGTTTACAGAAAAGCATGAGTCAAATGAGAGACTACCTCACAAACAAAAAAATTAATCCTATTGTTTATTTTACAGTAGATATACATGTTTAAATTGGCAACAAAGCTGTGTTTTAAGAACTGGGTTTCATTTTTATTTATTTATTTTTTTTATTTATTTATTTTTTTTTTTGCTTTGTCATGACTCAGTCTTGATCTCTGAGGATCTGATGTTGACAATGTCTCACATTTTCTCATTTTATTTCAAACTAACAATCAGAAAAAGGTAAGTCACACAAATAAAATGTACAAATGCGAACTCTTGCTAGA
>NC_044497.1:19122500-19242500 GCF_902362185.1 Chanos chanos | reverse complement strand
GTCTGAGAGTTTGTAGTACTCGATGAACTGTGTCGCCTCCGGATCAAACTTCTCCCAAACCTCATAAAACATCTCAAAATCGTCCTCGCTCAGTGGCTCTGTGCTCTCCTCTGTAGCCACACTGAAGTTTTCAAGGATAATGGCGATGTACATGTTGACCACAATGAGGAAGGAGATGATGATGTAAGTGACAAAGAACGTAATGCCGACCGAGGGGTTCCCGCAGTTGCCCCTGGTGCTGGTGCCCGTGTGTGGGATGTTGGGGTCGCACTCCTCCGGTGAGTTGTTCAGGATCGGGTTGAGCAGGTTGTCCCAGCCGGCCGAAGTGGTGATCTGGAAGAGGCAGATCATGCTGTTGCCAAATGTCTCAAAGTTGAACATGTCATCAATGCCGCCCTGCTTCTTCACGTAGGCGAAGTTGGCCATGCCGAAAATAGCGTAGATAAACATGACCAGGAAGAGCAGGAGGCCGATGTTGAAGAGTGCAGGCAAGGACATCATTAAGGCAAAGAGTAAAGTTCTGATTCCTTTGGCTCCACGAATGAGTCGAAGAACTCGTCCTATTCGGGCCAGACGAATGACTCGGAAAAGTGTAGGCGACACAAAGTACTTTTCGATGATATCAGCAAGAACAATACCTGCAGAAAAGGAACAAAACTAAATATCAGCAGGTAATTTAACAAGAAGTGAGTTGTCTGACATCTAACATCATTCTGAGAGAAAAAGCATTTTCTCATAACAATATTTGAGCTAAGCAATCACTGCTGTCTTTATGAAGGACACACACACACAAGGATTAAAATCAGATTAAAATAGGTTCATTAAAACAAATCTTTTTTTTTTTTTTAAACGTTTTAAAACCTGTTTTGCAGATTATCCTGTAAAGAATGTTCCTTCAGATTAACCATGTTTAATGTAACACTTGAGTAGGTAGGTTTAGATTTCAATGCTAAACAAAAGGAAATCGAGTTTAAAATGACATTTTTCTGATAAACTTCTTTTCTGAAAGTAATTTTGCAAAGTAAAGGTTTCATATTGCTCAGAGGGTCCATTTCCAGACTGGAATTTCCATAGATTATCTGACCTATTGTTTGCTGGGGCATCATTCACATCTCTGTTGTCTAGCGATGCTGCCTTATTAAAGCAGGGTTGTACTTTCATAAGCTGAGAACAGGTGCAGGTTAAAGCAGGAACATCCTATAGTCACTGAAGCCTGGTGATTCACATCGCTATCTGTATCTTGCCTATTTATAAGTCCCACTGTATACAACCAGCTCACAGGAGTTCCCATTTTCTGATTTGTTACCATCTCTTTGTGAACCTGTACGGTTTTGGCCCACCCCCATCCTACTCCTAGTGAAAAATAGATGGCAGAGAAGAGGAAGAGGAGGGGGGGGGTTTGGGTATACGACCATACATCCACTGTTCAGCCATCCAGCTAAGAGGCACCAGCTGATACAGACCTCAATCACTGGCCAATCACCTGTGTTGACAGGCCTGATTGCTGCAATTACCTTCACCTTAACCAGGTCCCCTTGTTCAGGGATGGCTGTTCCATCTGGGTGGTAACCCTTTAGCCTCGTTCATTTCTTTTATCAGGGCCAAACGGAGCATCTGCTCCTCAAAGTGCAACAAACTGGTTAAGGACTATGACTTTAAACATGGATTGGCTCTCTCTCCACAAATGCACTACTGCAGAACTGCAGTAAGAAGAGACCTTGATATGATGGTCCAAGGGTATGTAGACCCAGCTGATATTACTGATACCGTGGAAATGAATGACTCTCTGGAAGCAGAATTTTCAGCAGAAATTGCATGACTGTGTAATGTTTAAAATGATATTTCTTGTCACTTTGGTAAGTCTTTGCATTTAGTATGGAAGCACACAAACACTTCCATACAAGAAAAACACCTTAAAACACCCTGAAACACTTAAAACACCTAAAAAAAAAAGAAAGAAAAGAGAAGAAAATCTGACTATGATACACATGTAACTTCAGTTGAAAATTTTGAGGTAACCTGCTAAACTGTCTCTTTGAATTAACAACCCCCCCACCTCCCTCTGAGGAGAATAAAGAGGGCTACTTAGCAGATTATTTTAAGTTGAGATTACTTTGGTTGTTTTGTATGTTTTTAATTTATTAGGCTAATTTACTCTGCAGTGCTAGCGTATGCTCACACAATGAATTTGTTGCACGGTCACATGGTTCTAAGGTCTATACTCCACCTCCTTTCATAAAATTCTCACCACAATGACCCTGGAGGGCCAAACTTGCCTAATGCCATAGGATATGGACCCAAACCTCAGCAGTAAAGGAACTCATCACCATGATTAGTCCACCTACCTACAATAGAGAGGATGACCACCACAAAATCAAAGATGTTCCAGCCCACGGTGAAGAAGTAGCAGCGGAGTGCGATGATCTTGATAATGCACTCGGTGGTGAAGATGATGATGAAAGCCAGGTTAATGTTATTGAGGATCAACTCCATACTGGGCAACTGTTCGTCTGTCTCCACCATCATGGTAATCATGTTGAGGAGGATCAACATCATTATCATGATGTCAAAGGCTTGCTTTGACACCATGTCGAAAAAGAATCCTTGGATTGGGTTCTAAATAGGCAGAGATTTCTTAATTACTGCTCTGGGTAATTAGGGGTCTTCTCGCTCATTGATTAAATAAAAAAATAAATCTCAATAGGTGAATTATGTTGAGTGACAGTTTGTAAAAGCGTTCTGATCATATGATAAATTCAAAATAAATCATAAAATCGAGTGAAGAGGAATTTGGTTTTGATAAATTACTGTCCCAAATAGAAAGTTGAATAATCAAGATGTACTCAGTAATCAAAATGTCAGCTGGCCCTGTGAAATTCTCTCATTTAAGGAAATCCTTATCAAAATGATTTAGGTAGTGCTTCAGCTGGTGGAACTACCAACTATTCTTGTTTTTAGTCTGAATAGGGTGGCTGACTCATATGTTCATGTTTCGTCATTGATGATGAAGCTCATGAATATACTGTACTGTTTGGAAAATTCTTACTCATTTAAAAACAGAGAGCTGCTCACCAGTGGCCTTGGGATGGGCTTCTGTGGTTTCTTAGATCCTAGTTTCTTCATTGCATTGTAGTACTTTTTCTGTTCTTCAGTCATGAAGATATCTTGCCCACCTAAGTAAAGAGGAACACGACCGTTATTATTGGTAATCTGTGTTTAAACATTTCCTGTCTATTAAACGACATCATTGAACCGCATGCATGATTAACTAAGGAATTAAACAGGAAAAATAAAATGAGAACACGTTCATTAATTATACTTATCTTTCTTTTCTGTTGGTTGAAGTTATCGATGATGACGCCAATGAAAAGATTTAGGGTGAAGAATGATCCAAAGATGATAAAAATGACGAAGTACAGGTACATGTACAGGTTGATTTCTTTAATGGGCTGCTCCTCAACCTATTTCAAAAAGAAGAGCAGGACAGGAAAACGTGTCACCGCCGTGTGCTGTCCTTAAACAGTGCCCTGGTTAACATGATGCCTAGTTGTTTAGTGGTATACCAATGACTAAAAATTTTACCAGACGTTTATATTGTATAAACTTGATCAGACAGACTGAATAAAAATGTTGCAGTTTTACACTTACAGCTCGTGAATCGACAGCTGCATACATGATCTCCATCCAACCTTTAAAAGTGGCCTGAGGATGAAAATAAAGTGTTATTATAAACTACCCTTCATTTCAAAACGGTGATTCATGTAGAATAGCAGCAGTTTCTTTTGTAAGACTCAACAATTCATAGAAAGTCGTTAACTATTATTAAAAAAGTCTGGGATTGCGTTGACGTTTAAAGAAGACAGGTGACTCTGAGACTGAATTCTGTATACCTAAATCTGCGACTTTGCTTACTCATTCTGTCCGTTTTTAGATCGTTCAACTGTGGAACAAAAAAATATATTTTTGTTCTGTTCAGTCATCATAAATGGACGTCTTAATGATGCAGAATTCAAACAATGAATGGGCCCATTTAATCCTCTACAGTCATTCAAAGGGCAATAGAAAACACAGTTTATTTTAAATGAGCGGTAGAGGAAAGGGACAAATATGGGCTTTATTCTAATGGAGTATATTTGTAGCTGAGCAAAGGTAAAAAAAAAAAAACATATTATGAAAATGAGGAGTCCTCTTGCAAAACATGTGAGTGGTTATATCAGCGAGAAATCACTACAGTTGGCCTTTATGCCTTGGTTACCAGTAATTACAGGGGTCTGTGAATGGCTGAGGGCTGACTATTTCTAGATGCAAATGAAAGGTTTCTATTGAGTGAAGTCAGAAGAAGGTGATGGAAAGGAGCTAAGTGACTTGTTGCTAGGCTACCATACCAACTAAGTTAAAGTGAAGAATGAAGTACATGCACTCTTGCTGAGAACAAAATTCTATATAATGGCCCCAGCACCAGCTAAAAATAAAAGTACCGCTGACTTGTTGATTGATTTGCACTCTTGGACAGATAAGGTGGGCAGAGCGAAAGTATGAAACAGAAAGAAAAAGCAAGAAAAAGAAAAAAAAAAAGTTTCATAAGATAAAAAAACGTGGGGGCAGGAGTCAAACTCACCACTTGAAGCAGTGCAAGGTAACCAGCACCCACGTTGTCAAAGTTGACCTTTACTTTGGTCCAGTAGTACTGAGTGTCGTTCATCGCCAGACACTCTGTCTTGTTGTTGATGGCAGAAGCATTGTAAATGTAACCCGTACGGTTGACGCACCGGCCGAATTTGCCTGCGAACAAGTTGACGCCCATGATGCTAAAGATGAGCCAAAAGATCAAGCAGACCAGCAGGACGTTCATGATGGATGGGATGGCTCCGATCAACGCATTCACCACCACCTGGGTGCCATGGAAACAAAAACACCTGTCAAAACCATGACATGGCTTTCTCCTCTACCAACACGCCATAAACACTAATGGTTTTGCCTAGAGCTGACATTCCCTACTTCTGATTAAACTTAAGAGCAAAACAATACTCTTGGCCCTCGACTGAGCTCTGCGAGTGTCACAACGTGACACAGCTCAACACAACAAGGTTATCAGCCCATGGTAATTCATTATGTAATTAGTCAATGACAAGTGGTCTTTATTAGCTTGCATTAATGGGGTGCCACAGATGCCAAACATTATCCACATTATAACAGGTTTGTTGGACATGTTCATGCACATAGCACAGACAGTAGTTTGTTGGAGGCGGAGCAATAATACAAGACTGGCTTACCATTCATAAGGCTTTATAAATGCTATATAGTTTGGCTAACAATGGTCACATGCACTGCCTATTTACGGGAAGATCATATAACCCAAGAATTTACCTAGTGCCCCAGTGTAAGATGTAGGATGGTCCAGTCTATTTAAATAGTACTTGAGGGAATTGCCTACTGCACTATGTAACATTTTTTTAGACCTTGTGAACAGTAACCGACAATGAAGAGAGAAATTAACGTGGTACTGTTTGACGTGATGGTTAATCTGTTAATCTATAATTCTCTTTCTTTCTTTTATTAAAAATTCTTTTTAGCTTGTTTTCTTTTTGGGAAGCACTTCAAGCTATTGTTAAAAATAGATTTTGTTTAAAAAGCTGACTTTAATTGGCTCTGGAGACACAAATTTGACCAAACTATCTGAGGTAGATGCCTCACAGAAGTCTGCCTGTATACTCTTTCACGAAGGAGGCAGCATTTTCTTGTTGTGCTGTGTGATCCTTGGAAACTGTTTAAAAACAGCGTGACATCTAATCACTTTTGATTTACCGCTGCAGAGTGGGTCTCTGTGCGTCTCCCATTCACTTCTAAACGGCATATAAATTAAATATACAGGATTTCAATTTGAATTCAATTTGTTGTCGTGGGGAGTGGTTTACACATTACTGTTTGCTAGAGCTTTTAGACTAAATGTTAAGCTGATTTGTGATACCCATTATCCAATGGGAAATTCAAAGGAAGAATATCTCTCTGTCCCTACAGTGTGTGTTGTGTGTGTGCATATACAGTGAGTGTGTATATCCACATGCAGGTATGTAAATGGGCTAAATGAATGATCTATTAATTTATACAGTAAAACACATACAGTAATAGGGAAATAAAGTAAAAAAGCATGCAGCGGGATCGGGTTTCACAGACTGTAAAGGCTTGAAAAATATGACATGCAGTTGCCGGGTTCCTGATGTGCTGATATGACTTTCAGCCATATGAAATCTGTTTCTGATTCATCATGCATAACATATGCTTCTTCTGTTAGTTAACATTTAAATAAAGGCCCAATTCCTGCCGCAGATGTGTAACAGAAGGGTTATATCAAAATTAAGGCAACAACCATTAATACTGACAGAAAGCAAAGCAATTTGTCTGTGTGATCCATACAAAGAGGAACAGACATTTGTGGACATGACTAACACCCATACACAAAAAATGTCCTAATTGCCACTCAGAGACTCAAGAACTAAGCTGCACTGATTTGCATTGAATTGAACTGAATGTAGCGATTTATTATACTCCTCTATAATACATGAACAAACACTGTACAAGTAAAGGACATTTTTCTTGTATGAGCAATTCCTAAAATGTTCTGAAAAGTAATACTGTCAACATTATTATTATTTTTTTTTCAGTTTTCCCCTGTTTCAGGTGCAGTACACTCAGTGGGAAATGTAACACGTAGTCCTCCCAGTCAGGCCTAGATGTGGATTAGGTGGACCAAGCTTGATTAAAAAACATAAGAGCAGCAAGAATGACATGTCGGAGGGGGAGGGGCTACTGGAGAATATTAGCTTTTTTGTGCTAATCTTGTGACTGTATGATCAAAGAGAAAGTTTGGGTAAGGATTAGCAGTCTTAGCAGGAGAATTAAGAGATGTGTAAAACAGGGATTTCTAATGCACTACAATATGTTTAATGACAGACCTGAGTGAGGCACGTACAGTGTCTTTAAAGTATGTCTCATCAGTGTGAGTTGTGTTTTAAAGCCATATCTCTAAAGTTCTCCTCTTCCTTACGTCAAACAAGTGATGTGTGCTTGTGCTCAATGTTCATTGTTACAAACATTAAGGACTATTCTGAACATGCTACATAGAAATACTTTAAAAAAACATATGAAATAAATGTTATTGATGATAATAAACACAAGAGTTAAGGTTAGAACTGGGTAAAACAACTTCTGAGACAATGAAGCCATGAGAATGGATGGGGGATTATATGGCAAAAATGAATCCAGATTTAGTCAATTTATTTAACAGTGTGTGGGTGATGAGAAAAGAAAGGAGAACGTCAAATATACGGAGAGTCAGAGAAAGAGATGCAGAGTGGAGTGACAGAGAGACAGATACAGAGAAAGAGAGAGAGAGACAGACACATGGGGGGGGGGGACAGATACAGAGAAAGAGAGAGAGAGTGAGAGAACAGATCTTACCCTCATGCCTTCAAATCTGGACAGTGCTCTAAGTGGTCTGAGAGCCCTGAGTGTCCTGAGTGACTTGATTGCAGCGAAGTCGGAATAGCCCAGGGTGTTGGCTACTAGGCTTATTAAAGACACCTGCAACAGAGCAGAGAATGGAAGAGACAGAAGATAGAGACGCAGGATTAGGGAGCTGCCAAAACCTGCCCGGGAGAAGGGGCCCCTTTTTTTCCTGTGAGAGAGAAAAGAACAGGGAAAGAAAAGGATCTCTCTTGGTGAAGACCTCAAGAATCTTGTCTTGAGCTGTCATTCCTTTAGCTGTTGCTGAAAGAACAACAATGATGAAATTTGTTATTTTTCCTCTCAAGGCGAGCAGAGGTTGACGATGGCGCTCGGATGTGATCATATGAACAGGTACAGACCAAGTACCCTATTCATTTCCCCCTGAGTGCTTGGGCACTGCTGTCGAATAATGGAAAAAAAAATCAAAATAAATTAGCGTTTGGTTATAAATGCGTGAAAAAGCCACGATCATGGATGTGCACTGCCTGGACCTGGTGAAAGAGGAAAGTAATTGGTTTGTTGGTGAGCCAATACCTACTGATAGTGAAAACAGCTGTTTAAGTGCACTCAAAGGGCCAGCGTCAGAGAAGGCCTTACCCTCATGCCAGCAAAGCGAGACACAGCCCGTAGCGGCCGGAGTGCTCGGAGCGTCCTTAGGACCCTCATGGTGCCAATTTGGTCATAAGTGACAGCTCTCGCCAAGAGGCCAATCACTGACATCTGTGAGAATTAAATTATAGTTCATTCAGTTACAGTCCAGTTTACTTCCTGCAGAGAGAGAGAGCGCTGTACAAAAAAAACCAAAAAAAAACCCATCACGGCTGGATTATAGAGGGCTGCAAATTACTCATCGTTTGTTTTATTACACTGCATGTTTATAGTCCTACACTGCATACATACTTCCTGTAGAAAGTTATCATTAAAGGATTTCAGAATATACCAATCAATCTTTTAGGCCAACAGGAAATCACACTCTGTTGCTCTGTTAGATTTCATGTTTTATTTGGAGAAACAAAAGGGACATCTTGTTTTGCTATGTTGTATCAGCAAAGTAAGTGGAGTTAAGGACTGCATTGTTTCAAGTCCTTGGGGAGCCAGAACAAATTGTTTTGATTAGACACATAATTGTTTGTGTAAGCTTTAGACAGGCCATTCAGGGGATGAGCACAAACAGGGATTTTCCTCTAGCCTAACCATACACTAAATAAGCACTCAGAGACCTCAGTTTTGCCTACTATTTTAGAATCCTAACAACACTTTTGAGAATTGAATGTTTTTATCTGCTGCTTACACTTGTAATGGCACCCATCTCCTTCTTCAAGCTACATTAAAATAAAATGCAGTTTATTTAATAGTTATGAATGTTTAGACATATTAATTTATGCATTCTGGTCTAAAAACACCCCAAGCAATACACATTATATAATCTATCAGTGTTCAAGTTTGAATTGAATATAGTTAACAGCTTTTGATGGATTTAAACTAAAGCACTTGTCTATTAGGGTAAATCTTGGCTTGGATTTGTGTTTTTGTATCAGTTCAGTAGTGAAATATGACTACAGACATTGAAAAAGAAATAGAGAAAGTAGGACAGAGAGAGGGAGAGAGAGAGAGTGTGTGGCAGACAGAGAGAGAGGGAGTGAGACAGAGAGAAAGAGACAGAGAGAGAGAGAGAGAAGGCGCCTGCTTCTCACATCCATTTAAGTCTGAGTGTATTTCTAATTTATTATAATATAAATATGTGTGTGTGTGTGTGTGTGTGTGTGTGTGTGTGTGTGTGCAGAAACCATGCACTAATTGGTTCGTTTACAGCCTGAAGAACTTAACCTCACAGAAAAACAGTGAGAAACCACAGCAAGATGAACTCCTATTAAGGAACACAGAATTTATAAACCACATGCATGAAGGAATGTTCTTTTCACCAAAAAGAAAGACTTAAAAAGTTAAATCATATACTTTTAGCATTTCCAGCTGAAACAGCAGTTTAACAAAACCAAACTTTCAGTGAGGAACTGCAAACATTTCAGACTGATTCGCATCGTAAACGTGGGGAGCAGTTTATATGGAATCATATAAACAAAAACAATACCAATTTCCAAATCAATAGCTTTCATGCAATCAATACACGTTCAGTTCAATGACACCTTTGCCATATATTTCTTATTTCTCAACATTTGCTTCTTAAATAGCACATTTATACATTTGGTTGAAAAACATTTTTTCCCCTTTTTCTTTTATAGTATCACCACTTAAACTGAAGAAAATTATGTACTTACATCCACAATAAGAAAATCCAGCCAGCACCAGTAATTGGTGAAGTACTTTTTAAAACCATAGGCAATCCACTTCAGGGTCATTTCCAAGATGAAGATGTAGGTAAAAATCTTGTCAGCATACTCAAGCACCACTTTGACCACTTTTCTTTGTTCAATGTAAATATCTTCAAATGCCTGTCAATGGGGGAAAAAAGCAATCTTGTAAGGATCTTAAATCTCAGATTTAACTAAATAAATATATTATTTACAAAAAAACTGTAATCATGTGCTTATACATTTTTTTGCAACAGTGTACAAAGTTTTCACTTTTTTTTAGAATTTCAGAAATTATAAGTAAAATACCAACATGATTCACTTTGAACACCCAGTTCACCAAACAATGCAAATATTGATGCTGATTCATAAAACATTTTCCTTTTTTTTCTTAAGAAAAAATGATCATCATATTCAAGAGCAACATCTCACTGGAATTCATCTTCAGTGCTTATGCCTGAAATGTTCATGGGGTTTTCCTGCCGCCTCTCTGAGCTCAGGGCACTTGTTTGGAGTCATTTGGCCACATGGCTCACATAGCTAACTGCCGGACGGAGTGACGCCTTGACACACTGTGACATTCACAGACAGGAGAGGGAAGGAGGCGCCGAAGTAGGAGCAGGGGAGGGATGGAGGAGCAGTATAACGTGGTGACCCAGCTCACAGCTGAGTCTCCCATGCCACTCAACCATAGGGCTCCCTAAACTCCCACTGCTAATTAGCATCACAGCAGAGAGGGCATGACCAGGCATTGACCTCCTTCCTCTTTACTGCCTGTGCAGATTCCATGATGTGAAAGCCACAGTTTAACCCTTTGTGTCCCTGTGACCCTGATTTCTCTGGTGCATCTTAAACAAAACAGCGGTCCAACCCCCCCGATCCCACCGCGCTCCTGAGATAATTCAATCGTGTCGGGTCATTAAGAATGCTTGAATGCGCTCGACGCTTCTGTCTTTGTCTTTGCTCTGGGTTTCTTTCTGCCGAGTCAAACGTTTTGTTTGGCTTTTTTCGTTTTCACGGGGGTGAGGGGTGGGGTGGAGGGTAGAGGGTGTCATTCGGCTTTGTTTCAAAGAGCAGCCCTTTGCCGCAGAGATGATGGTAAATGCCACCAAATACCAGCCAGGGTAGAGCCCACACCTGCTCCCCACCATCCCTCACAAACTGCTGATTTTAGCCGTTCTCTAACAGAAGGCTCTCTCTTACCACTGTGTGAGAGTCCTGAACTCCAAGAATCTGCTCCAATATATGGGAGACCTTTGAGAAAACAAACCAATGCGAGTTGTGTTTTATTCTTTTTGGCGTGTCACTACACACATACCTCAGCATTGAAAAGGGCTCCTGCTGACATTATGTACTACTACCCTGTTACTCTAATTCCAGTCCTGCAGCCCGCAATGGCCTGCAAATCAGTGGTCTTGTATAAAATCTGTGTTTCATTATTAACATCCCAAACTGCAGGTGAGCCTAAACTGATCTCAGTTAGCATGGACATTTAACATAGTCCTCAAACAACATTTCAGCCTTGCTGATGAGTCAGACAGCTGTACTCTGTTCTGATAGGCTCCTGCATCTGGCTGTCAGCCAATCACAGTTGCCATTTAGTTGACATGTTAGTGGACAACAGCAAGTGCAGAGAGGTACACAGTGTACATACACACACACACACACACATACATATATACACATATAAATATGTAAATTGGAATTTGAACTACTATTGATAGACAATAAAGACACAAAGAAAAATAACTTGCCACTGCTACCACGTCATTACACCTACTGGCCTCAGACCTACTATTATTTTAAAAGCGGCCCTCAGACTCAACACTCTGAGTATCAGTGTACAACTGCATGGTTTGTCTCAAATGACTTACTGTTTCCAGGCCTCTGAAATTTATGGTTACAGCTGATGACAAGTATGCAGGGTTACACTGCGTGATGTACTTTCCTTAAAACCGTCTCTTATCCGTAAACATCCACAATATCTTTGTCAATAAATCAATCAGTGTAAGGCTAAGGATGAAGAAAAACAGATTGTAATAAAGGGTGACTAAGGAGGAGATTATTTCACAACATCGCTAATGGCCAGTGGCACCTGCTGAACCTAATTAATGTCTGTTCCAAACTGTGCATTTGTTTTTCTCTGACAGCTCTCCCATGAAGATGCCTGGTTGTGGAGTTTGATCAGCCAGCAGGCAGTCTGGCACCCTCAGTGTAGGGGGTGCAAAGGTCCTCTACACCCCTGCCAGATGAACTGGGGTTAGCTTCATTACTTTATATGTATTCTTAAAGACAGGAGGTTTGGAAAATGTAAAACTGTTACCGAGTCAAAAGCAAAGACTTAAAGCCATTGTTTTTATGGTAAACGCAGGGCAAGTGTAAAGTGATCTGAATGTCAAACAGAGACATCCTTGCCCCTGTGGTGGATGCTTACCAGCGCACCGCTGCTCAGCAGAATCATGAAGATAATGAAGGACTCAAACCAGCTGTGCTCTACTATCTGGTAACAGGTCCTCCTAAGACGCCACCAGATCCTGCCCAGACCCTCTGTGGTACTGATGTCACAACACTGGAAATGACGCACGCACACTAACAGAAAGAAAAACACACCGGTTAGTTTAACACTCATTAATTACTGAATGTGTACTCTTTTGTTTAGAGCCAAACAGCTGCCCTGGATATGACTGAATTCATTACAGTTGTAATTTATACTGTTTTAAAAATCCCTTTTTGAAAGTGGCAGAGTGAAACTTGAAGCTGCAGTTAATGTCAAGTTTAATCAGATATAAGTGAATTTGAAATATTCTTTGGACTGTGCACTAAGGAAAAGTTAAACCTGAATAACAAAGAC
The DNA here is from genome assembly GCF_902362185.1 of Chanos chanos. Lineage (NCBI taxonomy): Eukaryota > Metazoa > Chordata > Actinopteri > Gonorynchiformes > Chanidae > Chanos > Chanos chanos. The sequence continues at coordinate 19,229,834 of NC_044497.1, read as the reverse complement.
ATTTTATATTTAACATTATTTTAGGTGAATTTGAGATATGATTTAGGACACAACACTGCAGAAATGTCAAACAAAATTGTCCTGGCTATTCAGATATATATTAAAAATAATTTCAGGTGAATCTCAGACATCCGTTTGAAGGCAACTTTCCGGAAAGGACAAGTAAAATTGTTTCTGTTATTCAGGTGCACGCACGTTAAAAATAGCAGCAGGCAAATTGACACGGTTCTCCAAAGTGGAGTGTGGATCAAGTAAACAATCATGCTTTTGTTTGACCGCTTAGAGAGACGCACAAAGGATAAGACAGAGTCTCTCTGAATTATACACTGCAACTTTAATGTGACTTAATCTGAAGCGGTATCAATGACTCTTTAAAAGCCTTTCTGCCTTAACAATGGGTCACTGCCACCAAATCACATCTGAGCCCTGCCATGATCGTCAAAGCATCTCCATTACCGGCGTCCGAGCTCCTCTAAATTAATTTATTGCCTGTAAACTTAATAACAGGATTATGGTAACAGGGTCCTCGCAACTCAATTTGTGCCGACGCTGAGGCTCTCTGCTGGAGGCCACAGACATTTTAGCACCCTGGCTTCATCATTTGTCAAGCAATTATCAGCCATCCAAGCAAAAACTCAGGACAAGAGCTGGGTACTACAATAGCATCAGAGAGTCATGGATGACTTCTTTATTTTTGAAGGGAAACATGAGTGTATGGAATGGCTTCTTGAATGTACTGTTGCTTCTCTGATTCAATTTATCGGTGAGTGTTTGATGTGCTTGGACTCGGTAAAAGCTTTGTGCATCACTCACGATGGGGTAACTCATACCGTCAATGTCAGTTATGTTCACAAGGAAAGTTAACATAAGATGGAATGTAAAGTATTTTTTTCCATGCTATGACAGCGTATGATGGCAGAAGCTGAGACATAAGACTGACAGGGAAAGCTTTAAGTGTGTCAAATGCAGAGGTGGACAAAGTAAACAACTCCATTACTTGAGTCAAAGTATAGATACTCCTGGTCAAATATTACTCCACTACAAGTAAAAGTTGTTCAGTTCAATTTTTACTTGAGTTAAAGTACTGGAGTACTTGCTTTTAAAAATACTTAAGTATTCAAAAGTACATTTTCTTTTTAATGTCATCGCATTGTTGTATTGTTGCAACAATGCATTTACAGAGTCTAATGACTCTGAAACAACCTACTGAATGCACTGACTTGCTTGTAGAACCTGTAGAATAAAAAGCTTAATATGCTACAAAGCCTATAGAAACACAGTTGAACCAAATGCTTCCTCTATAAAAGACAGTGTGTAGCTTCAGTTAAACAGGCACTAGGTTAACTCAGATTGGCCTTAAAAGGATAAACACGTCATAATGTTGTAGGCTAGGTTAATTTTACTTCTACTACATAGCATTGTCTGAAATATGAAACAGCTGGATGACCATCGTCACCACTTGATTCCCGCCCCCCTCGTCTTATTGGGCCCGGGTCGTATGTGAATCCGCTGACCTTACAAATAGTACTGTGTTTACCTGACAAGATTAACACATATATTTCTGAAAGGATTTTTGTCAGTAACGTTAACTCGACATTTTTGCTAGCTAAGAATTAGTATGCGTCAGCAGTGGATTCACACAGGACCCAGTGTTATGCCCCAAATGGTTTTCAAGCCAACTGGTTTCCGTATGCATACGGGAAGCAATTAGCTTGGAAACCAGTTGATTTAAAAAATCTCAGACATGGACTTAAGATATGGCCAGGGCTGCTCTGGTGAGGAACCTCTATCTTTATCATCTTTATCTTCCATTGTAGTAGCCATCAGTAAAACTGCCAAGTTCCGTTGTTAAACAAATGCAGCATGCACTTGACTGACAGCATTGGAGTAGTTTACTGTGATTGGTTTTTCCCGTGTGATGAACACAATATGGCCTATCGCATTTTAGAAAAGAAAATTCGTCCACTGACTTCAAAGCTATGCGTTAAAGTAACGAGTAACGAGAACCTTCATAGAAATGTAGTGGAGTGAAAAGTACAATATTTGTATTTCAAATGTAGTGGAGTAAAAGTCATAAGTTTCCAAAAAAAAATAACACTCAAGTAAAGAACAGATACTCGAAAAATGTACTTAAGTACAGTACTCAAGTAAATGTACTTCGTTACTGTCCACCCCTGGTCAAATGTGATGAACTGATTTTACTGACTGTTCAAGACATAGAACTTAAAGAAAAACACAGCAAATGTCACTCATTTTTATGGACTAGGACACTCTTTACAACAAATAGGAATCTGACAGAGATTACTGTTTGACTGACAACAAAGAATCTAGAGTGCTTCTTTCAAAGTCACGAGAGAAGCTATTTCTTGATTCTAAATCACTTCACAGCATATGTCAGCACAGAACACAGACACGCATTACGAGACCTTGTATGCCCTCTGGAAAAATACGGTTTCTCATATGCTAACAAGGTGAACACATCCTGTATGCACTCTGTATTTCATGCATGTGCAGAATTGTTGAGGCATTTTTTTTTCCTTCTTTTTTCTGTGACAACAGATGTTGGTCTTCATTACGTCTCTGCGTCCCCAAACGAAGTCAAGCTAATTACTGCCTTTGAATTTCACAATAAGGAAAGTTCTTGTTAGTCAGCAAAAGACTGTTCTGTCTACATGGGATAAATGTGCTTTCTACGCATGGCCTCATAGAGTCTCCCTCATATAAATCACTACTGTGTGTTTGTGTGTTTCAGAGAGGTATGCATGCTGAGACCTGGAAAAATCTGTAGATCATGAAACTTATTCTTCAAGGGGAAAACACCCAGAAATTACTGTATTGTAAACTGTAAACCAATGTTTCAAATGAACGTCGTTCAGAAGACAAAAGAACTTGCAATCCAGACCTCTTTGTGTAAATTAATAAACACTTGTAAATGTACCATATGCTGTAAGTTTTTCACACTGTTCCTCTGATTCAGAATGACTTTTCTATTCCCTGCCTCCTTAGATCTATAGAGCACTGTTACGTGCCATTTTCTCTTATGACCTTACGTAACACACAGATGTTCTAACAGTGAGAGGCTTAAATCACCTGCATCTTTGTTGTCTCCTTTCCCTCTAGAGGTTACATATGCCTTCTCCACAGCTAAAACACGCAATCACATCTTCTCCAACATACGATGGAGTGCTGAGCAATTTAAATGACAATAATCCGCTAACTCTAACCTTAACATGCTAACGCTAGCACTACCACTGGCCCCTTCCAGGAAACCCACCCCCATCCCAGTCAATATCAGCACCTCAGCATCTCACTGCTAAGCAGCAGCCAATAAGTGGTATCGCATGTTAGACAAATCATATTTACCAGCTTTGTGGTAGCAGGCAGGCATTTGGTAATGGGCTCAAAATCAGGTCAAGTGCAACAATTAGGGTGGATTACAAAGCTCACTCGAAACCGTGAAAAGGTTCCGTATTTAATACGTCAAATCGCGTTTTGTCCTTAAACAGATTTTGTTTTAAATTGGTAAAAACACTGCGCATAGATTTTCACAAACATCTTGCTTAAGCCAGAAAAACAAATAAACAAACACAAAGAAATGTACCTGACCGATGTAATAAATGTATGCAGTCTGGGTGTGCATTAGGGCAAATAATGAAATTAGATGTCTGTGTAAACATGCTAAAGTCTTTTTACAGTAAGCTTGTCCCCCACTTATTCCCAGATACACTCAGACCATGTAAAAGGCACTATGTTAAAGGCACTCTTGAATTGGATCACCGTGTCTCTTGGACTGGGAAGTCCATTTGTTGAAACAAAATTGAGTATGTGAAGTCGGTCATCATCAAATTAACAGGCGCCATCTCATCCCTGACAGGTCCTTTCAAATCTTTGCTGACACAGGACATTCAATTTAATGCCTCACTGCCCTTTGAAATGTCACTTAATTGTTTAATGTTTTATAATAAAACGTCTCCACTCGGTGGTGAAAGCAAACAATGGCATGGGTGTGACACGACCAAACGATCCTTTGGATCTGGTGGTTTAAGTCTGCTCTCACTCAGCTGACTTCTCACAGATCTCCTGAAGGCACACCTGGGAACAAGCTTCTTCTTCTTCTTCTTCTTCTTCTTCTTCTTCTTCTTTTTCATTTGCTGAGATCCAAATATGTCTGCATTTTTTTTCAAATGCTCAAGTATTGTTTAAACTGCTTTAAGGAAATCTGAGAAGGAAGGGAGAAACTAACTGATATTGTTAAAGTAAACTGAGTACTGAATCCAGGAGTTATGAATAAAATGTCTTTATTCAAAGGAAATGGCACGATGACCTTCCTTTGGCATTTGCACAGGACAGTCACAGTAGCCCAGTGATACATTAATGGCTTATCTATCTCCCTTTTTGTTTGTCCTCCACTATTATGTGTAGTTCCTACATCTGCATCTCCATAACTAATATCATGCATGCTTTATGAAACCTCTGTGGCAATGCTCACCTTCAGGGAAGCAGTTGTCAGGGTCCATGGCCTCTTCAGCCATCTCGGAGTACTCGTCCTCTTCCTCACCAGGTTTCCTGAGGTCAACCGTGCTGCCTTCTGATAGGCTGATGTCGTCTCTCTGAAATGCAAGACACCCAGAGTAGTTTTAACTTGCTGAACAATTCTGCTGACACCCATCAAAAACAATGGCTTGACTGACAACACCAAGGTTTACTCTCCATGCTGAATTTGCCATAGGGAAAAAGCACCTTCAGGAAAACAGGGCTGTAAGATTTCTATGATCTGATCTCTTGGAAACCCCACACATAAATTGCAAAATCTCACTCTAAAAATCTGTAAGTTGACAGTTTTAAATAAAGCGTACACATATATGACACAGTATGGGCTACTCTCCCTCAGTGTTTAATTGGCTAACACACACCAATCACACTTTATCAAGCAGAAGACATCACTCCCGATTATCATGTTTACGTCTGCCTGTAAACGGCTCTGTAGCAGCGGCTCAGGCATGAACGATTTCAGTTTGTCTTCTCACTGTGTGCACTGTTAAAGGAGAATGTTTAAGGATGATATTTAACCATGATGTTTAAGGATAATTGAGTCCTGTGCCACTAGTTTGCCCAAGTAAATTCGATTTGAAAGGTTTAAAACGGTCATGTCTGGAGATGACCAGATGTGAAAGTTCACGTGCAAGGCATGTATGGTATTAAATAACCCATGTCATGTTTTTGCTCTGTTTTTATTAGCTGGCTGTCAACCAACTAAATTTAAGTGTAGACAGCCATGCTGTTATAATGATTTACTTTCATAGCAGTCTTCAGCATAGCAGCGCTGATCGAGAAGTTTGTAGAGACACCGTTGATCAACGGTCACTAAGCAACATTTATTGCTTGGTTAATCATGCCAAATCAAGATTGTTTGTTTAACCACAAGTCTTTGTCTAAAAGGAGTTACAATTGTCACCGCTGTGTTGCCTTCCCTCTGTTTTGTTTTCCACTGGTATGGTTTGTTTCCGTGTACAGTGCCAAGTACAGTGCTGGTATTGGTAAACAAAGTGCAAGGTTAGCCCTCTTCAGAGTGGTTTGTTTAACAAACCTGTACCGGAGAATGTGTCGTCGTAATTGATTGGGCTTTTATTAAGCCAAATGCTACTGTGTTAAATCTTGCCACCTCCTGGGTCTGTTGGCAGTTGTTATTTCTGGTTGTCTCAGCAGTAACCCTTCCCCACTGCATTCATTTTTTGTTCCTGTCATCTTTAACACCTTCTCCTCTTTTAAGAATGTGTGTGTGTGTGTGTGTGTGTGTGTGTGTGTGTGTGTGAGCATTGACAAGTGCTGTGTTGAAAAGGGATCTTCTTTACTAATTTCTTAGTTACCTCCTCACAGTCAACTGTCTCCACAAACTCTGTGCAGGAAACCTGTGATAAATGCTCATTTAAATATGCTTTTTGCCCCTCAGAACATTAGCTCTGCATTTTTGGGTTATAAATTTACATCTTCAACTTTGAGTGAAATTTATCTTTTCTTAATCTACTCCAGGTGCTTTTATTTCACAGCATGGTTAAAGAAGAATTTTTAATACAAATTGGATTATTTATTGCACTTGAGGGGAAAAAAACACATCTGTCTCTTTCATTACTGTACACAAAGAACCTGTTGAGAACATAAAACTGTTTGCCAGTAAAAAGCTGTCTGGGTGAAATTCCCATTGCAGTGTAGGCAGCTCATGCTGCCCCCCCCCCTTCAACTGCATATATTTTACAGTTTAAACTAGCTGTGGAAACACATCTTCTGCTCTGTGATTAATCTCCATATTTCTCCAGGTTTTGCATTGACTGATTCCAATGTGGCAGTAAATAGATGCTCTCCGTTTCCATAACAGATGCCAGAATCCCACTCGCAGTGTTGTCATTCCACACATGTACTGTGCTATTAGGACAGGGGACATGGGAAGGATTTATCAGGGTCAGAGGTAATTAGCATTATGTGTGTCCTACATATGCTGTTATCAAATGCGCTGAACAGGCCGCCATCACCAACTCTGTCCCTCAGTTACTGTCAAACACCTGTCGAGTACGTGCATACAAAAATACACTCACTCTCTCTTTCTCACACACACACATACACACAGTGAATGTGGCTGAGGAGAAATGAGGCTTTGTGTTGGTAATGCATTTATATTGGTGGTGAAATCCAGTGTCACTCCTCAATCTGAGGCTGAAGAGCCATCAGGGTGACAGTTAGGGGCTGGTTTCTATAGCATGATAAAAGCTTCCACCATCACAACATCCACGCAGTGGGACTGCTTGACGCACAACAGAAGAACTAAAGTGGGGAGTTATCTTTCAAAAGCATCACTATCGACACAGGTGTGAGAAAAAAAGAAAAAAAAAAAACAACGCCAGGGGAAACAAAACGATGAAGTTTTGAGTTACATTAGCATGGTGGGCATTGTGTGAGGAAGCATTTTTCTTTCTTCACTATGCCTGACAAAGGTATTTGCAAAAACAGGTGTTTGTAGTGAAAGGTGATCAGAGGTAAAATTGGCGTGGAAGTAGATTCTGTCTATATAGTTACTGTTTGTTATTATAGACCTGATAAAAGAAATAAAGAGCTAAATAAAAACTTTTGCAAGTTTTTGCTAAATTACCCAAATGAACAAATACCCTCTTACATGGTACTGCAGGTGGGACTTCTGTAGTCTATCTGTGAATAGGGAAATGAAAGAGATGGCTGGAAACAAATGATGTGTCTTATTTCTGACACAAGGCTGTTTCAGTTCATTTGTGAACTCAGTAAAAAAATAAGACTAAATGACTAAATAAGACTAAAGTTTAATGCAGTGGAGTGAGAGAGCTGATGAGACAGCAAAATAACAGTAACATCATTTAATATAGTACATATTAGTGTTTCAAAGCTTGTAAATGTCAAAACAGGGTAAAAAAAAGGGGTGACTTGTTACTGAGCTGAAAGTAGCTCTACTGAACCTCTTAAAACCTCCACTTGATAAAAAAAAATACAGATAGCTCACTTTGGCATGGAAATGTGTAACTGCTTAAACTGAGCAGTTCTAACCATCTCCACATTGCTCCTGTAAGGTCCAGGTTCTACTCAGTTTGCAAGACGTGACCGCTCCAATTTGGGAATGCATTATTTCACACAGGACATCTTTCATATTCTTGAGAGCACAGCTGAGGGGAACGAGGACTTAGCACTAGCCCCCTCACCATTCACCTGTCTGTGTGGGCTGAAGACATGCCACAGAGACCTTCACCAAACAATGTTTTCTCCAGTTACATCCATTTGTACCCAACGCCTTGCAGATCGTTTTTCAGTCTTGTCTGCCAAATGACAAAGCTTCTGCCCCAACTACGGCTGTGGTACGCTGGGCAGCGCGATACACACTGCATGCAAGACAAATTAAGACTCGTCCGCACAGCTGACAATTGCAAAGCGCTGGTCGATTCAGGGGCCCGCCTCAAGTTCCCAATCTCAGAGCCTGCGATGGCCCGTTAGTATCTGTGCAAGCTCAGTCATCCTGTATGCATCTCAGAGCAACCATCCAGTTTTACAGCCCATTCTCACTGGCAGGGTGAGCATGTGTGGAATCCCCACATGCACTATGGTAGAGTTGCACATTCTAGGGTGACTGAACACCACAAAGGCCCTAAATATAGCTTCCCCGGGGCAAACAAAGCCTACAAACGTGGCACTGGTCATCAGAACTCAATGAAACCAGATCGCACACAACTCCCCAATGTATGCTTGGCCATGCCAATGACCCAGGCGCTCTGCCTCCCGGGATTAAGAGTTAGGAGCACACCATTAAAGGGGTTACCCTCTAAAGGTTTATCGATTGGCTTACAAGGATTCTTGGAGCGAACACAGAGTATAACTGTCAACTATGAAAGAGCCCACCCAGTCTGACCTGTCAAAAATTTGTAGTAGAATCATCTGACCAGCGGTAAAGCCAAGCTTTGTTGTAATTCAGAGCTTTGGATGAAGCTGATTAGACGCGTCCCAAATCGCAACATGACCCAGTTATTTGAAACTAGCAGTGCGGACAAACTAACAAAAAAAAGAAGAAGAAAAAAAAAAAGACAACATTTTGGTTCCATTTTGTATCAGTGGGCATTTCTGAACTCTGGACAAATCTGGACAACTCTGGACAAATCTAGTATCCATCATGTTTATTCCTGAGATTCATTGCTCATCTGGTCGAAATTCGCGTCTTTGTGGCTTTGTGATCCATAGTATCTGGATTTCAATTTGGTCGGTATTTTATTACATAGCATTATTGATTTTAACAATGCAACAGGAATAAGTAATACTGGGAAATCTTTAGATATTCTGTTGCTGCTGTAGTGGAACATTAGTTTAATGTGGTGTGGTACACACCCCACCAGAATCTGCTAATTGATGCCAAAATGTTAACAGTGCAGTTTATGTGGATAAACAGACTGTCTGATGTATCATCGGACTTCACAAGCCATTACTGAAATATCAGTCATTCACTGCTGAGATAACAATATTCTTAAAATAACAGGGTGCTTCCTCTCTATATAACACAGGTGGTATACAAAAGAATAATCACATCTCCATCAGTCGAAACAGATGGACACACCTGGTGCAGGTGAAATAATCTGCATCAATGCAGAAGGACAAACCAAATTTGTTCAAGCTCTTGGAAACATGACAATGGGTCAGCTGGGCAGTCGAACACCATGCCAGTTTCTAGGAATGTACCCCAGGCTTCTGAGAAGGCTGCCATACCCCACACCCACACACAGAGACGAGTGGGAGAGAAAAGAGAGAGAGAGAAAAAAAAAACAATGTCCCATGACATAACTGTCTTTTGTGACTGCAGACAAACAACTGGCTTGAGAGAGCGGTCGAGTCTGTCCGACCATGCGACCTGAATTACCCTGTTCCTTTTTTGACAACCCTCACTCAACAGCTAAAATAAAGTTTATTCATTTTCTATTCATTTTTGTTAATTTTGTAAATTTGAATAATTTTGAGTTGTTTGACTTTTGTATATGCACGTGTGGGACGTGCACTTCCATTTGTCGGTCTAGGGACACACACACACACACACAGACACACACACACACAAATTTGAGTGAAAAGGTAAATGTGCTTCTTTATGAGCATATTTAGGATTTCTTCACCTTATTTGCAAAGAGTGGCAGTTCTCACAGCCAGGGGTTAAATAACCACATCCAATTTGGGAAAGCCCCTTTTTTGCCGAATCAGTCTGACGCCGATTCTCAGACAACTGAAATCTGACAGTAAATGAATAATTTCACCACCCAGCTGCGTCTCTTAGTGTCATACAAATTCATTTTAACACCAAAGGTTGTCAGATTGGTATGAACAAAACACACCCTGCTCAAAGCTATCTGATAATTTTGTGCTTCTCTTTGCATTTCTGTCTGCAATTTTGTGTTTCTCCTCCTCCGACACATCTTCTCCTCTGTCTTCCTTAATGTCTTTCTCTAACAGATTTAAAATCTTGTCTCTCTCCCTTACTTCATCTTTCTCTCACTCTCCTTCCCTCTAACTCTCCCTCCTTCCCTCTCCTCTTTTTCTCTCTCCTTTGTCACTGTTTTGCTGTCTTGGAGCCTTGACTAGGAAGCTGATGCTCTATGTAGTTTGCCCACTGCCTGAAAAAGATGGGTGAAGATCAGGTCAGATCTGGTAAAAAAAACTCATCTGCAAGTGTCCTTCTATTGGGGCTCTGTGCAGAATTGTAGCTTGGCAGAGATTTTGTTCAGGTGCGAAATAGCAGCCACAGTGACTCTCTGCCCCTCAGGCTGTCCACTGACATTTTGGTGGTCTGAAACTGTCTGAGACTGTCTACTCTATAAACACTGAATTTTACTTTTCCCTTCAAAGAGATCCACTTTTGCTTTCAAAACACACCACACATATTTATTTATTTTTTGTTAAGTTCTCGACAATTAGAATAGCGAGACATATTAACAACCATTGGATTTGTGGAGCGGTAGTGCAAATAAGTTTCTTCAATGCATTTATGTTTTAATAATGTTTTAGCAGGATGGCCATGTATGCTCGGGTATGTCTGTGAGCATGTGTGTGTATGTGTGTGTGTGTGTGTGTGTGTATCTTCCTGTTAGAGCATGTGTGTGTGTTTGCGTGTGTGTCTGAAATTAACACAAAAGCTGGTGTAGCAACAGCTTGTTCCCTGATTTAAAATCATGTACCAAGGCCTGGTGTTAAGTGCCAAAAATATGTTCACAATTTGTTCATTCCATCACGATGCTATTTTAAATTTAAGCCAAGTTTCCTCATATATATATATATATATCTATGAGGTGTGTGACTGCAGGGCCGAAGTTAAGGTAACACTTCCCATTCTGTCAGTCTCCGCCCCCTGTTATCACGATGACAGGTGAGAGGGAACACAGTAGAATGAACATACTCTGGAGTCAAATTCTGCAACATTTTATCCTCTAAATCAGTGAACTGCAGCAATCTGTTTAGTCTGGGGACACCCAAATAATGTCCAAGCCAGTGAAGCAGAAGGGTACTGGATTATGGAAAAGAAATGGGATAAAGAGAGACAGAGGGGAGAGAGAGAGAGAGAGAGAGAGAGGGAAAGAGAGAGAGAGGGAGAGAGAGAGAGTTGAGGGGAGTACAGGTGCACTAAAAGATAAAAGAGAGAGTGGGGGAGGAGGACAGGTAAACGAAAAGATAAAAGATGTAGGGTGAGACAGAATGAGGCAGCGCAGGTGTTGTACAAGATTAAAGAGAGAGAGCAAATATCATCTGTACCCTTAAACTTGAGTTTTCACAGCTGCACAAAAGCAACGATATCACACCACACGTGCAGTCTACAGGAGCAGAGGGTTGCTGAAGTATGACCAAAACCTGAAGTATGACAAAGAATTGTGCATCTGATTTTCAAACAAACAAAACAACAGAAAGCGCAACGTCGTCATCTTTCCGTGCACTTTTTTTGGACTGTACTTAAAGTTACACCAAACTTATACGCTTACTTCTGAAAAAGAAGCAGAGACCCAGCTGTATGTTTACAGAACTTCCTTTGTGCACTTTTGGGAGTGTCACAAAATGCAATGTCAGGACAACATTTTAAGAGGAAACAGATGACAGAGAGGGTTAACAGAGTTTCTGTAAAAAAGCCCCATACTCCACAGAAGAGTGGCTATTAGTGAATCAATACGAGGAAAGGATCAATGTTTGGCTTCTTTTCCAGAATTAGGTTGTTTTTTTTGTGCCAGCAAAACGGTAATTAACACACTAACACAAGTCTATGTTGCTGTATTCTTGTATGTCTATCTGTGTGTAGATATTTGGGTGTGGTTTTAGCACAGGTGTATGTTCTGTGCGTATGAGTGTGCACTAAAAACACATTGTGACACATTGTGAATCGATGTGATGAGCATATGATATCAGCTGCCTTTGTATGAGCAAGTTTATGGATGTCAAAGAAGCACTGTGTGTGTTTGTGTGTGTGTGTGCGTGTGTGTGTGTGTGTGTGTCTTTATAGTTGTATTTGAAGGGAGGGGAGAGGCTTAGGAAACATTTGCTTCATGTGTATGCTTACAAATATGTGACAGACTACAAAACTTTGTCTGTGTGTGCATACGTGTGTGTGTGTGTGTGTGCGTGTGCGTGTAAAATGGTCCAATAGGGTCCGGCAGACCAGTGGCAGTAGTGAGCATTTTACTCTCCCGTATTTATATTTTGGCTTTTCTGCACTACAGCTCTCTCTCTCTCCTCTCTCTCTCGCTCCTTCGGAACAACGTGACAATTATGAAAGAGGGTGGCCCCGGTGAGGTCCTGTCTGGTTACACAACCAGGTCACATGGGAATGGGCCGACATGAGGGAATACTCCAAACATACCGCCAGCACTGCGCAGACAATCCCCACACCCCAGACTCTTGACAGACTACTGGGGCAACTCGACATAGTCCAGAGGTGGTCAGAACCCCTCAGCCTGCCTGGGGGCTGGGGCTGATGCTGATGGACAGAGAGGGGGGAGAGGTTGGGAGGTAGTTAGGAGCCAGTGATAACCAAACATAAGCAGGAGCCAGAATGCGTTATCTTGACAGACGATGGATACTTCACCACTCATGTCTGCTGTAAAAACGCCTTTGAACTTCCAGATGCGTGCACCTTTATGTGTCTGAGTGTGTGTGTGTGCATGTTTGTGTGTGTGTGTGTGTGTGTGTGTCTGCGTGCGCATGTTTGTGTGTGTGTGTGTGTGTGTGTGTGTGTGTGTGTTATTTTAAAAGGTATGGTAGGGGCGTATTTTTTGCTGTGAACGTCCATTCCCAGGAACTGGTTAATCTAACCATCGTCCTCTCTACTCAAACACCCAAACAGCAGAAATGGGAAAATGGTGTGTAGGTATAAAAAAAAAAAATAGGAGAGATATGAAGGCCGAACACAGCACAGCCTCCAGGGACTAATTCCATATTCCTATTAAGGTGTGTGTGCGAACACGCGGATAGACGACTGCTAATATTGTGAGGAAGCTCCACTGGCAAAAAAGTGGTTGTATAAATCTTGGCTAGGGGTAAATTTAGACATGACATCCATATACTTTTTCTTCTCTCTCTGTCTCTGTCTCTCTATTTATTTTACGGGGCGGGAGTTGTTCGCTTGTGGAACGAAATTGCTCTGGGGGAAGCCAAAACAGAACAGGGAGGAGGGGAGGGAGAGAAAGAGAGAGAGAGGGAGAGAGAGCGAGAGAGAAAGAGAGAGAGAGATGGGGGGGGGGGGCCAGACTTCATGTGTGGGTGTACATCTCTGTACTTCATGCAGGGAGAAAGCTCCAGTCTGCCTGATAGCCAGTTATTAAACCCAGTGTACTGAGCCCTCTGTGGCCAGGAGACAAACCTCTGCTGCCCTGGAGGTAGTGAATGTAAGAGACAGAGAGAGAGAGAGAGAGAGAGAGAGAGAGAGAGAGAGAGAGAGAGAGATAGAGAGACAGAGAGAAAGAAAGATAGAAAGAGAGAGAGAGAGGAAAGGGAGAAGAAGAAGAAGAGGAAGAAAGGGAGGGACAAAAAGAGGAAGAGGACAAAGAAGAGAGAAGAACTGGGCTGGAATGAGACTATATGCATCTCCAGAAGTGAGGTTTATTAGAGGATCTGCAGGATCTGTTTTTACGTGGAACAGTCAGTAAAGGGTTCACCAGAGACAAATTTGGAGAACACCTGTGTGCTTTTAAAAGCCCAAGGAGATCTTTTTGTTGGATTATTGGCTGTTGTAAGGGATTAAGGTTTATTCTAATCTCCACAGCTGTCCTACTCAGCTACTGACACAATTACTGTTAATATAATTTTATAAGACTCCAGAAGGTAGCCTTGCACTTTGGGCTGTAACCACGGCGATCCAGAACTACCCTGAGAGTTGATATAAAACATTTGCATGTTCCTTGTTTTTATAATACATATATCAGTAATAAAACCAAAGACCCTGTAATGTCAGATGAAGGAGGAAGTGGAGGGTCACAGAGGACAGGATGTCTTCTCTAGTCATGTGACACTATATGTCACACTCCTCAGTGACCTGTAAGAGTTGATAATTCTCTACATGATATTTTTACATGGGGGTGTGTGTGTGTGTGTGTGTGTGTGTGTGTGGTGACATGGCCGGGGCATCGCTCAGTTGTTGTTGGAGACAGATGTAATCAAAGCAGCTCTGCTAACAGAGACGACAATGAGATGTGATCCTGTTTCACAAGCTGCCTATTGTCAGGACAAGCTGACAGACCAGGTGGAAAAGGGACCCTGAATCACATCTGTTAGACATGACCTCCTCATTACATATACAACCTTTAGGACACAGAAGAGAACTTATTTCCCCATTTACTCAAGCCTGTACAATATGCTAGGGTTTTTTTGGTTTGCTTGTTTGTTTGTGTCAGTTTTGTTTTGTTTCTGTGTTTTTCTTTTTTGTGTAGACCAGTAACACACCATGGTATTTGTAAATTAGCAGTCTTGGATCATGGAATCTCAGTTATATGTAAAACAAATCCAACCTTAAAATAATGTCAGTAAATCTTACCATTCGTCTGTCATGTCCATTGTGCTGATGCCAATTAAACATTAATCCTGACCTTGAGAGGGTATTTTTGACCTTTCCAGTGTATTTAATGACATCTGTAATATTTTAGTCACCATGCCAAAGGTCAGATAAACAAATAGCAGTGGTGGTCACTCCAGGCTTAAATATCTAATTAAAAATCTAAACAAAGTCGTAAGGAGGCCCCATATAGGATTTCTCTTAGTATGTCAAGCATTCGCCAGAGCCTCTGGAGCAGATAAAATTATAACCAAAAATTATCATATAAATTTATACAGATAAAATAATTCATCATTTTCTTTGAAGTATTTTTTTGGGAAAGGCAATGTTTTTCTTTGCATGTTCTTTATGATATCTTGAGAACTAACACAACCAAAAAAGCAATATTTTTAAAATCAGTTCAGCAAACAGATCTCAAACTAATTTCTCCTCTTCTCCAGTTGAAAAGCAAACTTCAGACTTGAAGCACAGCCATAATAACTGAGTGTTTTTCCAGCCCAAGGACAGCAATGTGGCATTTTCAAAATCCATTTTTCCTCACTTCCATCCATTTAGTCACATAACAACCTCACCCTGTGCTGAAAACTAGCACTGGCTGATGTTTTAGCCAATGGTGGGAGTTTGATTCAGTCAGATCTCATTTCATAAAGTGTCAAAATGACCCTTATTGGGTGGCAAAGAATTGGCTGCATTTTCATAGAAATACCAAAAGGTTATAAATATGTAACTTTATAAATTTTGTAACTTTGTACATTTTTGAAGTCATGGAAGCTGTTGACTGGAAGCAAAACGTCAGATTTTCTGAGATCTGTTCATATATTACATGTGTGCATGATGCTCAGAAAACTGAGTTTCTGTTTGACATCTTTAGGAATAAGCACTAATATTTTGCCTAGATCGTGTTCAGTGCATAGCATATACTTCACTGTATTGACTATCAAAATGTAAAAATACCTCTGTCGTTCTGCTTTTTCTCCCATATATTTATGTAATTGGTTTTAGGGGCCCTTGACGCATTCTTTATATCAGATAACATGCATTCAAAACCTCCCTGAGTTTGAACAGCACAATAGCATTATAAACCACAAATCTCTGAGTGAATTAGAAATGCCACAGACACTCAACCTTGTATCAAATGTTATGTGAATAATATAACTTTATAATATTATTTTACGCAATGTCCACATCACTAAACCTGGGCTTTACAACAGACAAAGACCATAAAACTGACAAACTAGCCAAATATTTCTACCCCATTTAAGTTACAACCAATCAGTCTTCTCTGTTTAGCCCCTTAAATTTTCACAAGACCTTTAAATAGTACACAGAGCTCAAAAACAAAACAAAAAAATCCAAATTTGGCTTCTTTAGACCAGAACGAGTGAGAACATCTCATGTCATTCTAATGGCATGGCCTTGCTTACCGGTTTGGCTTCATCATCCCCCTCTTCCTCTGAGCTTTCGCTAGCCTCTTCATCCTCCTCTTCCTCAGGAAACTCCACGTCCGATTCACCCGGAGCGATGGGAACG
Organism: Chanos chanos; assembly: GCF_902362185.1. Lineage (NCBI taxonomy): Eukaryota > Metazoa > Chordata > Actinopteri > Gonorynchiformes > Chanidae > Chanos > Chanos chanos. The sequence goes on along the minus strand of NC_044497.1, from coordinate 19,213,735 downwards.
CTGATGGTCAGATTAGGGTTAGTCATGTAGCTTTCGCTGTCTGTTGTTGTTGTGCACCTGTCTCCGTTTCGGCCAATGACGCCAACCATCCCGTTTCCCTCGGCCCGGTGCGCCTGCTGGCTGAGTCTCTTCAGCTTCAGCATGGCTTTGGCCTCCTTGGCCTTCTGTCGCCGCCGTTTGAAGTTACCATTGAAGAAGTCGCAGAGAGCCCGGCGTAGCCAGACCATGCCCCGCTGGATACGGGCGATGGCAATCTGGAGGTTGTTCATCTCACCATCATCATCGGGAGCAGACAGGTTGTCGGCGCTGAAGGAGCTGAGGAGCAAGGCCAGGAAGAGGTTTAACACCTGGACGGAAGGAAATAGAAAGAATTAGATGCAATGGACAGACCATAAGAACATAATTTAGCCATGCCTCGCAACATTTTACACAGCCAATCAAAAATCGCTGTGTTTGAAAGAATGCATTTTCTCTCTCCCTTTCTCTGTTAAATCCAGTGTATTCCTTTGGTCTGAATTTTGTTGTCACAGCAGTGAACCTTCTCAGTATAATGAAGACCCTCTGCTGTGTGCATATCACTACACCTCCATATTCATCGGTAGACAGGACAAGGGAAGAAAGAACTGGAGCCAGTGCCATAAGTCACTTTGATCTTTGACACCTCTGAAGAAGGAGTGCCCCCTGCCTCTCTCTCTCTCTCTTTATTTGTGAGCATGTGAGTGCAAGTCCGTGTGTGAGTATTTATCTGTGTGTGTGCGTGTGTGTATATGAGTGAGTCCATGTGTGAGTGTGCATGTGTGTAAGAGTTTATATGAGTGTGTGGGTGAGTGCGTGTATGTGTGTCCTTGTTTATGTGTGTGTGTGTGTGTGTCTGTGTGCATCGTTGAAGGTCAGTTTTCTTCGTCAACAGAGCTAAGGTTTTGCTTTTTAATTTGCTTAAATGTGCGTAGCCACACGTTCTGTTTACTCTGTTGTCATCTGTCGTCTGTCATCCGTCGTAAAACTTTATGGTAAGTTTAAATTGGGTTTGTTTGTTTGGTTAGGATTCATTGTCAATTTGTAACCATGTGTCTTGTTTGGTAGTGTTGCTAGTTTATATTACTTATATTACTAGTTTTATTTACTGTCACGTTAGCAGTTGAGTTGCTAATTTGTTAGTTTGCTAGTTTTTTGCCACAGCCGATTTCCAGTTTGTTCTGGTTATTGAGGGGGCAGGGCTGTGTGTTGTGAGTGTTGTGAGTCACAAGACTCTTTAGCTGTGTTTCCGCTAAACGGCAGCTGGAGTGGTCGAATGAAGACTCGGTCAGACTAAGACAAGGGAGTCTGTCTGCGGGAGTCTTCAAAGGAAGAATGACGAGGGGCACTACTGCCGTCTGGTCGTTAGCTACCCTGTGGTTGGTTTTTCTTTCCGATTCATTCATCCATTTGTATATCTACCTGAGTTTGTGCTACTAACACCTATTGTTCTGCATCATCTTGTCCCTCTCCCTCACACACACACACACACACACACACACTAATCATGTGCCGTCTGAGTCTCCCCTCCCAATCTTCGCAGGCGACGACCTATGCGACCTCACAGTCATAACCTCACTCACTCACTATCTAAGCCACTTATCCTAATCAGGGTCGCAGGGGGTGCTGGAGCCTATACCGGCGCTCCCAAGGCAAGGCAGGCACACAGACAAACACACTCACACATTCACACCTAGGGAAAACGCCAATTCACCTAACCTGCATGTCTTCGGACTGTGGGAGGAAACCGGAGCTCCCAGAGGAAACCCACGCAGACACGGGGAGAACATGCAAACTCCACACAGAAAGGACCCTGGCCGCCCTCAGTCATAACCTGACTAACCTTATTCATCCAATAATCCAATCCAATAATAGTCATTCTAATGATACTACTGTTGTCATTTTCAGTGGCCTCTGGAATTGCCAGTCGGCAATACAGAAGGCCGACTTCATCTCTGATCAGGCTTCCATGCTGTCCCTTAACTTCCTGGCCCTCATGGAGATGTGGATCCCACCGGAGAACACAACCACTCCCACTGCCCTCTCCTCTGGCTTCACCTTCTCCCACACCCCCAGGCCCTCAGGGAGGGGTGGAGGAACTGGTTTCCTGACCTCCCCCATGAGGAGTTTCTGTGTCGCCTCTCTCCCTTCCATCTCCCCCACCTCTTTTGAATTTCACGGTTATTGTTTCTTCCCCTTGTAAACTGCACATGACTGTTTTCTAAGGCTTCACAGTGGCTCAATGATTAGCACTGTTGCCTCACAGCAAGAAGGCCCTGGGTTTGAATCCTGGCCGTCCTAGATCTTTTTGTGCAGAGTTTGCATGTTCTCCCCGTGTTTGCATGGGTTTCCTCTGGGTGCTCTGGTTTCCTCCCACCTCCCAAAGACGTGCATGCTAGGATTAGTACTCCTGTCAGTGACCTGACCAAGGTGGCGGTGGCTGCCCACTGCTCCTAGCTCATAGTGTATGTTGCTCATTGCTCTAGGGTGTGTGTGTGTGCTCACTGGTGTTAGGATGGGTTAAATGCAGAGGTAGCGTTTCACTGCTCACTGCCCAGTGTGTGTGTGACAAATAAAGTACTTCTTCTCTTCGTTCACCAGGCCTCTGCAGTCATTTCTAGATGAACTGGACACCCTCCTCAGCTCCTTCCCTGAGGATGACACAGCCATCCTGCTGCCTGGGGACTTCAATCTTCTGCTGAACTCTACTCAGACTGCTGGTCTCCTCCCCCTCCTCCAGTCCTCCACTCCACCCTAGCGGAGTTCCCATCAACACACAAGGCTGGCAACAAGCTGGACCTTGTCTTCACAAGAGGCTGCCCTGCTCCTGATTTCACCGTCACACTCCTCCTCCGGGTCAGCCAAAAACCTTGGCATTACCCTGGACAACCAGCTAAACTTCTTAAGCCACATCGCGGCAGTCACCCAGTCTTGCAGATTCTCCCTGTACAATATCAGGAGTATCCGCCCTTTCCTTAACCAACAGGCAAACCAGCTCCTAGTTCAAGCACTTGTTATCTCCCACCTTGACTACTGCAACGCCTTACTGGCTGGCTTACCGGTCTGCGCTATCAAGTCACTTCAGCTGGTTCAGAATGCTGCTGCACGCCTGGTATTCAATCTCCACTGCACTTCACCGGCTTCTGGTAGTTTAAGACACTGTTGCTGGCTTACCAGGCTACAAGAGGCTCTGCCCTGTCCTACCTTCAGTCTCTGATCACTCCATACACTCCAACCAGATCTCTCCGCTCAACCTCCTTTGGCCAGCTGGCGGTCCCCTCACTTCGGGAACCTGGCAACCATTCCACTCAGCCACGCCTTTTTTCTGCCCTCGTTCCGCGGTGGTGGAATGACCTTCTTCACCCAATCAGAACTGCGGAATCACTAGCTATCTTCTGCAGGAGACTGAAAACCCACCTTTTCAGAATCCACCTGTCCCCTAATATGTAACCTTTCTTTTATGTTATCATTTTATATTTTATGGCATACGATGTAAAAAAAATCCTCTGCACTAACCTTGTCCCTATGCCACAGATTTCTGTTTTATTGTTCCAGGACATACAGGAGTGTGGCACTGAAAAGAATTAATTTGCATTCCTACTGCGATCTTTTGCTTGTGAGGTAGTTAACTAAACCTGATTGATGTACTAATTGTACGTCACTTTGGCTTAAAAGCGTCTGCAAAATACCAAATTGTAAATTGTGTGTGTGTGTGTGTATATATGTGTATGTGTTGAACAGACATGAGTATTTGATTAGATGGTTCACAGAAGCAATATCCTTTTACACAGGGTGATGGTACTTTAACAATCAAACTTTCCCTTTTGCATGCTGTTCCCATTACCTCTCTGTGATTGCTCACAGTTATATCACTCTTTGAAGGTTTTTTAATAGATTTTTTGATTAAAAAAGAAAAGAAACAGAAATTTGCATACTGATACACTGTGAGCAGTATAAGAGAAAAAAAAATTCATTTTGCTCAAAATCGACATATAGCTTAGACACCCACAGAAACCCAGGCAACTCTACAGGGCACATTCTATCCCTGGATTTTTCAGTGAGACGTTTATAAAACAAATTAAGATGGAAATGGGAATCCCTCTCTCTGAATTCCATTTAGAATTACATTTCTCACGTAGGAATTTCTCACACTTATAACAAACAGACGCTGCTCTCACAGGACTGTTGAATAATTTAAGCCCACATTTATTAGAAAAATGTAACAGAAACGGCAATTAGATAGTGTGGATTGCTAATGGAAAAAGACAATGTTTGACATCTATCAACTTCTTGTAACCACAATGAGACTTATAATGACAATAAAGAACAAATTTAGCTCTAAGATGAATACTCACTACAGCAGGCAACAGTATGATTTGAATGTTAACTTGAGAACAAAGAGTGATTAGACATTAATCAGTAGAAGCAGACAATTTACCCTACCTACCACATATTTCAGCAGAAATAATTTGGTTTTCATGTCTTCAGTTTACTTATCAATCACAGCCCAAACAGGGGAAAAGCCACACTCAGAGTGAGCACCAAATTCACATAATCACATGGTCTATTTTTGGTCACACAGCTTCCTCCCTCATCAACCTCACTGAAGTTCACATTCCCCTGTGTCTCTGAGCTAACAACTGCAGAGAGAGAGAGAGGGAGAAAGAGAGAGAGAGAAAGGAAGGAAGAAAGAAAGAAAGAAAGAAAGAAAGAAAGAAAGAAAGAAAGAAAGAAGGAGAGAAAGAAAGAAGGAAGGACATTGGGCAACACAGCCAAATGAGCTTAATTAAAGTTTTCCTATGTCCTTAGAAAGTGGACGCAGGTGCCCTATCGGGTATCTGTGGGCCAGAGCCGTTGCCATGGCAGCACATTGTTTTCGGTCACCTGCAGCTCCCGGGTCTACAAAAAGGACTCTGTGATCACATGGCTTCATGCCGCGTATCATTGTCCGGGCCTTTTGTGCCAGGTTTATCGCCACTGCCCTGCGCCACGCTGAAGAATGGGGAGGGCACCGCCACTATGCCTCAAGGAGGAACTTCAGCCCACAAAAAACCCCTAATATGTTTAATCTCCATCCAAGGTGAAGTGTATTTCCACATAGTCACAAGCAATAGTAATGTAAGGTCAAAATATGAACTAAGGCAGAAAAGAACTCACCAAACCTATGACGTCACTATCCTCTACTCCCACACAGTGAAGAACATAAAGGAGACCATGGCAACCTTCAAATTCAGTCAAGGAATAGTTTCAGCATATGTCATTTGAATATTCATCTCTGGCAAATACAGGTTAATATTTTAAACATATGTGCGTCTTAGGTTGTCATTAACAGACAGGGTGATTATCATACAGGGATTTTTAGTGGGCTTGAATTGCAGAGGTTCAGAATATTTCTTTTCATCTAGAATTGGCCTGTCAAATCTGAAGGCAGAATCCCAGAATCTTTTGTGTAAAACTCACCTTTTCCCCCATTCTATTTCCACCCACTGGATACACTATAATGCCTTCTCCGGTGCTTCTGCTTACAGTGTTACTCCATTACAAATACTTTCTAATGTCAGTGAATCAGAACTAAAATCTTTACAAGGATGCATAACATTGCCGAACCTTTTGTTCTACTGAATCAGTGGAATTCCAGGGAGCACATAGTTTACAGTTAATACAAGATACATTAGATACTCTGTTCCAGAAAACTGCATTCATTTAAAGTCAGTGCTAGCAAACTACACAGGTTAAAACTGTTGTTGGACATAAAGTTCTTCCTCACACAGGTTAATTTCAATGTGCAGAGGCAGAAACTTAAAAAAAACCCCACAAACACACAACAAACAAACAAACAAACACAATTTCATCTAAGACACTGGTGCACAAAACTCCGCATAGCAGTAGATGTGATTAAGATTTGTGGTTATTTTGGGCTGTTTATTAGGTCTGGCAACGCAGGAACAAAAAGACAAAAAACAGAAAGGTTTTGGTGGAGGGACCTAGTGCTGACACCACCACCCAGCCTCCACCCCGCCCCCCCCATGTCAATCCCCTGGGGACTCATCTATCATTGGGGGTAATGTGGAACTTCTCAACACACACCCACTACGCTGACCGACATGGAGCTCCTTACCTGTGACAGGAGTAATTAGGTGTCTGCTTCCCCTATTTTCTGCCCCAACGATCTGCCCACAATACAGATGCTACAGGCTCTTTTAGCGGGAGGGTGCGTCCCTGGTATTTGCTTTCATGAGCTGTTAAGATGTCACTTGCGGTAATAATGGAAAAGCTTGTTTAACTGGTCTCATCTTTCTAGCAGCACATTCATATAGCAAGGAGTTTTATTTTATCTGTGCATTTGGGAATACTCTTCTCTGGAAAAAAAAAAAAACTGACAAAAGCAGTAAAAATGACATGGCATACTGGCATACATCGCTCAGTAATCCTTTTATTATTTTGAGACAGGATGTTAGAGATATGTCCACTCAGTCAGTCCCACAATGAAACAATGTAGTAACTGGATTTCAAAACATCAACCATAAAAACACTAGTAACTACTGATCACAAGAAAAAAACAAATCAGAAAAAAATGCTGGGTAGCTAACAGTATACATTATATTGCATATTGTATGAATTATCTAGTGTAGGATTCCAATAAGGCAAAAAAAAAGTTTGCCTGTGGCTTAAAGTAGTTGAATGCTGGGAACTTTTTGAAAAATAGACATTAGCTGCCCTCAAAGCTGTTAAGTCCAGGCTGGCCTAACTGAGCAGAGCTGGCTGTCTGGAGTGTTTGGACAAATGTTCAGATGCTGGGCAACTAAGATAAACCTTGATGACATTAATGTAGCTATTCATTTGATAATAGCCATGACGCGCTATTACCCACACAGCATCCTAAAAAATCAGCCTACACAAAGTATTTTGGGGGGCAGTAGGGTGTACAGGGTACAGTTAAGAGTTTTATGGGTATGACTATGGGCAATCTATGGACACTGAACATTCACTACCAAACATCCTGTAGATCATAATATAGGCCTTTTAGAAGCAACCACATGACCAAGCGTCCTGTAGATCATAATAAAGGCCTTTTTAGCAGCAACCACATGTGGGTACTTTGACATTTATCTTCTGAGTTTCCAGCTCTGCTTTCCATATTGGAGTTTGTGTGCATGTGTGTGAATGTGCGTGTGTGTGCGTGTGTGTCTCTGTGTGTGTGTGAGTGTGTGTGTGTGCTTTGGTGGGTGTGGGTAGACCCCCATCTGGAATCCCAGGGCACTGTAGGGAAGGCCAGAGCCACGTTGTGGGAGATTTACGGCCTAGTTGCAGAGATTTGCATTAGCTAAGATTTCCAGAGAGACCACGGTGAGATACTCTTAAATACCATGCCAACAAAGGCACTTCTCCACGGAACCAGTTCAGTCGAGCAGTTCACCCCTTCTTGCAAGATAAGGTGACACACACGCAAACACACACACACACACACCAAACCTCACCGAATGGCCACGTGGCCAACACAGCACTCCAGTTACACTTCCTCTGAGGATCATGGTTTCCAGCCCAGTGTTGAGTTCACTTAATTATGATGTAAATTGTAAATAATCTGCGGAGTCCTCCTGCTGGCTGTTCAATAATTCTGCATACCGCTCTTGGTCCAAATTAACACCCAAGTGCCGCTGGAGAGGTCTCAGTTTCGGCAAAGGTGTCTCACACAAGTGCCTGAACTCAACACGGTGACTCTGTACCTACATAAACATAAGCTTAAAACACTACCATAGAAAACAATACACAGTATTCCATGTGGCAATGCTACATCCTCCAGATCATGAGATATGAATATCCACACTGTTTGGCCCCTAAAAGAATAGCATTACTAAATGGAGACTGTAAATGATTTGTATTGTGATACTTTACAGTTTGTATGCATGCTCTGTATCTGTAGAATGTGTGCTGATTGGTCCATAGCACTGTTTGTTATAAATTGGTTTCACAACACTACAGCACAGTGGGGGGCTGTTGTGTCCTGTTATTCCTTGAACTTATTTAGCTGTTTGTTTCATATCTCAAAGAGTCACAGTTACAAAACCTAGCCGAGATACTCCTCAAAACTTGATGGTCTCATCTTATTGGCGCCTGAAGTGTAGGTTTGGCATTAATGTCGTGTACCAAATGTTTCTTTCGTGACTGACAGCGGCAATTGTCTATTCTGCATCTACCTCAGATGAGTCAGAGAAAAATGGGATTGTGCATTGTCAGGCCAGGCGATCCATAGTGCCAGCACGCATGTGTGTGCTTGTGATATTCGTTGGTTGAGTCATGGACGGACATGGGCAGGTGTGGGAGAAAAGTCACACTGAGGAGACTGGACCCAGAAGTCCTTAGCAGCTGTCCACTTTACCGCAAATTGCACACACACACACACAGACAGCTTGACCAAGGTTTCTTTTTTTCTTCACTGAAATGATGCTTCTCACTCCCCCCACCCCACCCCCTCCACCCCCCCCCCCCCCCCCCCCCCCCCTCAGCCACACTCCTAGCACAGATACAGAGTAGACAGTTAATGAAGAAAAATAAGGAAATCTTCATGATTAGCTGGTTCAAAGGAGCTATACAAGCGCTTAGTTCTCCTTTTAACTAAGGGGAGTATTCCCTAGCTGAAAGCCTTTGTTCTGCACATTTGTCTCCGCAAGTGCAGTTTGATTCTTTGTATATTACAAAATGTTAGGACCCCGATGACAGTTTTAACACCCTAATCATTGCAAAAGTCGCATGGAAAACAAACAGACCTCTAGGCACAAGCATTGTGTCTGCTATACAATGCACTTGTTCATTGATAGAGGCATTTTTTTCAGCACTCTTCAGTTGTTTTGGCACAGTGGAAATGAAAGCCAAAGCCCCTGAGGTGCTGTTCAATAAAACAGCACAACTGTGTCCTCACAACACTTCCTGTACCCATAAAGCCATTGTTTGGATTACAACAAATAACCCTGCCACTCTATCACTCCATTACGTAACAATGAGAATAAAATATAACTGTGCTACTGGGTCAGGATCATGCCAAACCCCTGAAACGGAACCATAGACGGGCCTCTTCTCTGCTTTTCCGTGCACTCTCACGGGCACACCTTGTGGGGCACTTCATTATGTAAGCCCTGGTTCCAGTGAACAATGCGAAGTGTTACTTAGTGTTGACTTTGGTTGCCTTGACATTGACTGGGGGCGTATGTGTTCCATGTTCCATGATTAAAGATCCAGCGTTGAGGGCGTCAGGCCCATTCTGCAGAACCAGTCCCCTCAGGGCGAGGGCAGCCGATGAAGCCCGTTCCTGTTTGAGCTGACCCACAAGCCCCCGGACGGCTTCCACATAGAGAAGAGCTGGCCCGCGGATCAATGTGTTTACTTCAAAATGTGCAAAACAGAGCCTGACAGTCAGAGAACTGTCAGCCAGTGTACGGTGATCGTCGATAATGAGCCTGTATATGGCGAGAACGTCACAATCTCCATCTCTAGATATCCCCATTCCACGAAGTTCATATTTCCATATGCACACTGTGAGATGTAAGCTAAAGAATAGTAGGAGTAGTGGTATATGGATGCAAATCCATATAAATGTATGAGGACAACATGTAAAGACAGGCCAAGCCAGGCAATGCTCTATAGAACAACCATAGGGGTCTGGAGGGAAAGTTTACCATAGTCATCATATGTATCCATTGTGACAAACACATCTTAGTATTAAATTACTAGGATGTGATTACTATGGCATGCTCTATCAGTAAACCAACATCTGCCAGTGTTTTGGCTCTTTGTATTTTAAAATCGAATAAGGATAAGATAAGTGTAATATTCAGGGAGATGGGTGATTATGGTGAGGAGGGTGAATATATTTCCTTGAGATGATGGCTGGTTTCAGACTGTGCTGGATAAAGGCGTTACTTAAATTGTTTACTTTATTTAATCAGCTATATTACCTGTATCAACTACAATCAACTGCGTTACTACATTGCCTTGTTTAAATCAGGTTGATGAAAACATTGATCTACATCACTGAAAGCAGTGCAATGTGCACAAAAAACATTTATTATTATTATTATTATTATTATTATTATCAATAGGATAACCCATCACACACACACACACACACACACACACACACAAAGACAAATTTTGCAGTAATTTAGTAAAGAGTAAATACTAAGAAATTCTGCAGTAATAATTCATATGTCACCCTTCATGTGATGAACATGGTTGTCAGACTACCCAGTAATGTACACTCAACAGTATCGTAAAAACCCCCCAGCTTTTCACAAACTCTCTTGTCTGAGTTAGTGTCCATGAGACTGGTTTCAAGGGTGGCAGTGGGAAATAGAAGTTTGTCATTTAACTTGCACTCTTCCAGAGGAGCATCTATCATACGCCCGGTGTGACACGCCCAGTGTGACACACCCAATTCTAAACACGCCTACAGCAACAAAGGCAAGATGTGACAGACCCTCTGTGAAAATACCATGCCTACAACAGCAGCAGCTGCAACAATAGACCTGGTAACACGGCCATACCTGATCACACACAGAAGATGGTCTTAGAATATGGTCAAAAGCTGTCAGTCACACACAGCTAACATTTTATCTGCTTATTCTAGTGAGAGGGTTTTGTTTTGTTCATTTTGTTTTTTGTTTGTTTGTTATGTTTTGTTTTTTAAACTAGAGCCCAATGGCTAAAATCTGTCAAGTACGCTGTAGGCTTAAGGAGGTTGCAGACTGTGAAATGACCACTGATGGCACATAAGCCTGGGGTTTCTTGTGCCATAGACAATCCCATTTACTGGGCCTTCCTCCTTCAGCCTTATAACAACAACAATAGAAGTTAACATTCTGTGAGGTTGAGCCAAGGTCCACAAAGTGAATAAATCACTGGTCAGTACCCACTATGACATTTCAATATGTGAGATGACTTACCCCCTCTTGTCAACCGCATCCCGTGGCCTTGGACCCTGTTGGCTGTACAGTCGCATTAAAAATTCAGCCTACGAGGGAGGGTTTCTCTTTTCAGTTCAATGGTTCACAATGTTGAATAAAAAAAGGAAGGAGTAAAGAGATTAAAGAGCTTGATATTTTTCCTCTATTTTCACAGTGAGAGATTACCAAATTTTAGAATTCGACTCCACCTGCGCCTACACCATTTCCCTAACTGGTCCAGTTAGCAGGCTGCGTGATTGGATGAAGCCTCTGTTTGTAATAACCAACATGTTTCATAAAGACTCAAGAGACCCATGGCATGAAAAGCTGGCTCCACTATAGGTGTGGCTTTGTACAGATTCATTCACTTTGCATAAATCACTACCCTTAGGTTTTTTGCCAGTACAGAGATGGAACTGGAACAGAATGCTTTCGTATTTGATGAACTCGCTAACATGAAACTGGAACCAAAAGCTTTTCAAGGCCCAGATGAAGGTCAGTGCAGGACTGAGAGGAAAATAGACCAATTAGGTATGTTCAATGCTCCAGGAGGGCAGAACAAAATAGATTCACTGTGAACAAAGGAGTCATTACACCAGCAGTCATCTTAGCCCTTACCTCCACTCTCCACCCCTTCTCCAACTCTCTCTCTCTCTCTCTCTCTCTCTCTTTCTCTCCCTCTCTCTACCTCTCCCTGTCTCTCTGGAGAAGATAACTACGTGACAAACCATGGTCACCTTAGCTGAATCATACCACATGTTTTAAACAGACTGAATTTCCAATGTGCGGTGACTCAAGCATTTCTGGAGACTGAAGCACGCCATAAAAGCTTGTGTAGGAAGGTCTAATGTGCTCTAAGTGGGTACTCACTGAGAGATATATGTATGTATTTTTTTGTTTGTGGCACTCTCTTCCTCAGACCTGCCTAACACATTTTTGCATTGTCAAAATTAAAGGAAACCTTGTCAGTTCTTATTACTATTTAACCATAGTTGCTGAATGAGAAAGCTGCTTTTAGATGACATTAGCAGTAAACTATTAACTATGCAAGTCTAAGACTAAAAGACTTAAGACTCAGAGACAAAGAGCTCCAGAGAACTGCCAAACACTACCCCCTTTTTTCCAGAGGTGACCCAGGCAGAGATATATGTTAGGAGGAAAGCAACAGCTGAACACTGAGGACTGAGGACTGAGGAACAAGCTTTTTGGTTTGCTTGCAGGTGTCAAGTGAATAAGGTATAGCATGCTGCTAAAAGGGCGGGGGCGTGGAGGGAGGGGTGGGTGATTACGTACTGCTTGAATAATTAGTCTGAGAACTGTAGCAGTGGCAGGGCATCAGCCTCCTCGCCCAAAAATTCCTCCTTCCTCCATGATGCTTTCCCCTTGGGTGAGCAGTGCATCGTAATTACATATGATTAACCTGCTGGGGTGACACCCCGGTGTGCTCCTCATCTCTCCTCAACAGCTGGCCTGTCAAGACCTCACACACACACACAAAAACACACACACACACACACAAGCGCGTGCGCACACATTTCATACACATCACACACACACACACACACACACACACAAGCGCGTGCGCACACATTTCATACACATCACACACACACACACACACACACACACACACCTGCATGGGAAATAATTCTCAGAACCGATATTTCTTTTTGCATAGCTTACAATATTTTTATCTTTTTGCTTCTTTTTCATGTGTATCAGTGTTAGTGACTTAGCATGTCACAAATATAACAAAGAAGTGAATGCTCCACTGCAAATAGTTTATACGTTCAGAGAAAAATACTAGTTCATGGATTGTTTGCAACACACCTTTTTGCCATTGTAAAACAGTGAACGGCAATGAAATGTTGCTGCTCTGAATTGGTCGGTTTTACTTTGGGGGAAGTATTGGCCTGCTAAATCAATTCCCAAATTCAAATTAAGCCAAACTGGCAACAACTGTATGTAAATGAAAAAAAAAAAAACCTTTTGACATTGGTATCCTTAGTATCATTCATGCACACTTATTGCATTAGTCACACTTGTGGCTCCATTCTGACACTTGAGCAGGATGACTCAACGAAACGCTTGGGGCAACTGTATCTAGCTAGTCAGTCGATTCTCATCTCATATTTACAAATAACGTATGTGTTTGTGTGAGCAGTGACTGGCTACGCCTATCAGAAACTAAGATCAGCCAAGCGGGGTTAAATATACGTTGACCTTTTGTTGACCCCCCGTTAACATCTATAACGTATTCTCGTTACGCCTGTCAAACTCAGGTCTTATTCTGCTCCATCTTGTCCTATGGCTACAGCAAACATCAGAACTAGTTCCTTAGGCTAGAAAAAACATAAATATAAAAACACACAAGACTCAAGCACAATTTATGATTTTTTCTTTCAGTGAGGCTCTTAGCACGAGGCACAAAATAAATGCAAATATCTAACACCATAATGTCATAGTTACTGTAATATGTAATCATGCAACTAAATAGTTACTCACTTGTACGCCATGTCAGTTTTAGGGGGGCTTCCAGTGATGGCTATTAGGATAACAATTCTTTCTCTCTTTCCCTGTCTCTGATGTGCTTTAACATAATGGACTTGAGCTTTATTACAGAGATACTTAACGTCTGGCTGTTGGTTTCTTTCATTAACACGGAGTCTCAGAGGTCCCAGCCTGCCAGTATCCCTCATGACCTTTGGACAGTTTCCAAATGAAGTCAACCACACTGTCTTCACTGGGCCATGCTCAGGCCCCTCTCTCACTTTCTCTCCCTCTCTTCTTTTTTTCTTTTCTTTTTGCAGTCTGGGGAGTCTTACAATGCCAGGACATTTTTCAACACTTGTGTTTCTGTTGAGTGGTAATAGTGAGTTATGTTTATCAAGTGATGATGCCCAGCAGAGGAAAAAGACTCTATATAACCCGCCATCATCTCACTGAGAGCAATAAAACCAGGCAGTGAACCATAAACTCTTCCAGTCCACTGGAGTCTTTTATAATGAAATAATGCACTTCAGAAAACATTAAGTGCCCATGATAGCTAATGAAGCCATTTAGCTTGAATCAGGCTAAGGTGGGTTAGCGGGGGTGCTATGGAGATAGGACTGTGAACGACTCTATAGTGCTTTAAAACAGTCAGCATGGAGCTTTAAGACAGGTGTCTGTCTACCCTTTGCGTGAAACATTGTCAAACCCACTTTACCCTTTTTTTTTTTTTTTTGAAAGGCTGATATCGTCATTTCTGTGTTCGTAAGAAATTAAGAAAAAACTGGACTTAAGTTCCAAATCCAATCTGTCAGGGATAGAGGCCTTGGTGCTACTAGTGATGGTCAATTTTAATAGGTTAGGAGGAGAGGGGGTGTAGCCTATGAGATATTTTAGCCAATCACAGAGCAGTGAAATGATCATGCTGATGATGCAAGCCGCTGACGTCATCCATGTCTGTGAATTGACACATGAAAGATGATAGTCAGTTTCCAAATGTTTCTCACTCTTTGTCTCTCTCTTTCCTTCTCTCTCTCACACACACACACAAACACAAACTCAAAACACACACAGACAGACCACACACACACACACACACACACACACGCACGCATATTTATGGCTCTAAAAATAAGTTAGAAGAAGCTGTCCTTCTATTCTGGCGCAGCACCCTGATCCCTCCTCATTAGTGGCTTTGACTCATGGTAGGCATTACCACAACTTCTGTTTGGCTTAACCCAAGGTGTCTCTCTGTGCCTCTTATGCCATGTGACGGCACCACCAACCTGAGTCAGTGCCTTGACAAAGACTCACACCTCAAATGTCCTTGGATGCAGAATGCAACAACTCACCTTTTCTATTTTAAGAAGTTTACCATCCTGGTCTTGGGTCACAGTGTAGTCTAGTTTGGTAACATCCAATCCCCAACTAACCTAAAAGTGCTTTCTTATATTTCAGTAAGGGTACTGCTGCCACTTTGTTTATGCTGTAGGTAATCATGGAGGTGTATTCACTCTCATTCATACAGCTGGAGCTTAAGGCAAAAGAACTGACAGTCCAGTGCACCCAGGCAATAATATTAAAGCAAATAAAAGCAAGTAAAATAACATGTAAGCAAATACCATATGCAGGTGATCTTGGGTTAGATCTGACTCCTTAAACGTCATTACTGGAATCAACTGAGGAGGGTAATGTGTGACAGATTCTGGTTTTAAAATAATTCAAAGGCGAATGTTGTAGAGCATAATCTTACCAAGCCTGCCTGTCCACGGACAGGTGTGCTCTCTCTCATCCTTACTTTGCTTACAAATCTTTTTTTTTCTTTTTTTTTTACTAAATTACTAAAAAGAAGGAAAGAACCCCCCCCCCAAAAAAAAGAAAAAAGAAAAAGAAAAGCAAGAAGTTAAGGCGGTGGACTACTCCTGTAGGACATGATCATTATCTTGTAAGGTATAGGGAGCAGTGACCTCATGAGGCAGGTAGCTCCAGTGTTCTCCATTTCACATATCTTCACTTGAGATGAGGACCTCATCCAAGCCAACGAACCCTGCACACTGCTGGTTAAAAATAGACCATTATCTCTGCAGCACAACAGGGCCAGCTGACCCGTGTTATTAGATGGTACCTTTACCGAAACAACAGGTGGTAAATGTGTCAGTCAGAAAGGGTGTTTAGACACGGTAAAAGAGGGAGGGGTCGGGTAAACAAAAAACAACTCAATTAAACACGACCACAACCAACCTGTGGTTTAGTCCTTTCAGTCCAGATGGTCCATGCTAGTAATCGATTCAGCAAAAATAAGGACCTTTATGTGATTCTTCTTGTAAAGTGCTAATGTAATTACAACACCACCTCAGATCTCAAAAAATGAAATGTTCTGAATCTGCTTCTCTGCCTTTTACTGGCTCACATTATATGATAATGTTTTACTTTTTCATTTTGTTTGATACAATGATCAGTGAGAACATGAAACATTACTGCGTGAATATGAATCATTGCTCAGTGTTTCCATTTATATGCAGTCACAGAGAAGACTAAGGAGGTTATTTTTTATTGACTAATGTAATATGTGCCATAATGGCAAAGCATGTCCAAAGAGAGTAGCAATGTAAACATCATTATTCACAGGTACACCAATAAACCTACTCTACATATTCTGTTACATCTAACACATAAAACGCTGTCGTGAATGTGCATCGTGATCGTTCTCTCCATCTCCGCATCCACTGTGTTTTCACGGGAACGGCCACTGATCTGTCTGCTGCTGCTCTGAGATTCCGAAGAGCATTCCCATCACCTTATATGCACAAGGAATGTACAGTATTTCCATAAGGAGGTCATAAAACTGTCTGATCGTGTTTAATGACCGTGGGACAGTCTCCTCTATTCTTACCTGTTCAGCGTGTGTGTGGGAGGTGGGGGTTCTGCTGTGACAGATGTCAAGGGGGAGGGGGACAGGGGGAGTGGAAGTGTGGGGGTTGGAGGGGGGGGCGCTGTAGACCGTTAGGGCTAACACTTTTCGGAATGTCAACTGGAGCCCTAACCCTGGATCTGCCAACTGCATCCGTTTTTTTCTCAGTTCCATTCACAGACGCCAGATCTGTAGACAGATTGTTTGTATAAGCGTCGGTAATTCTGAATTATCAGGATGTCATTAATTAGAATATCCACTGTTATCTCCCTCCCTTTGGTGCTAAATCAAGGGCTGCGTCAGCATGCAGTGCTATGTATCCATCAGTGTAGTGTATGTAAGACTGACAGGACTCGTCTACCGTGATGTGCAAATCTGATCTGACATCAGGTTTGACCTCCTGTAATGTACACTGAAATACAGTCTTTTTACACCAAGGGTAAGTTATCGCTGCATGGAAATGAAGCCAAACTATCTTATTCACCTTGCTTGTTTACTCGGTTGTACAGCACATACCAAGGTTACAGTGGACCACACAGGGGGCCTTGGTCTTAGTATAGAGACAAGGTGTACAGAATTTAAGAGTCAGAAGCATGAGCAGAATCCCAGGATCCCAGTTGACACTGGTAAAGCGCTAACTGCCTCCAGTGGTGTGGGGGAATTAGCACCCTGCATTTCACTAAAGACTGCATTGGTCAACAACCAATGGCAGGCCACAATTACGCAGGGGACACACACACACACCTGCAAACACACACGCATATTCGCACACACATGACAGCTGAAGATGTCAGGGCTATGGAAAACCAAGATCCAGTGACAGACAGGAACCACTCACCAGAACCTGAGACAGGTTTAGGACTGGCGCTGGAACCTTGGCATGCTCCTCAAAGACTGAACCCGGTCTTTGACCCAGTCACTGACACTGTTAGTACTATTAGAGTGATTCAATTCAAAACACACACACACACACTGTGCATTGTCATGTAAATGTGTGCATATGTGTCAGTCTTTTATCTTGGCTGTGCTGAGTTTAAGTGATGTCTTTGTTTCCGTAAGGGCACTATGTTCTGACACACTTTTCTGCTCTCCTATGAATCCAGAGCTGTGACCCTGAATGATTTATAGGGTCACACAAGGCAGTCACTCATCTGATAACACTTTCACCTCTCAGCTTACACAGGCCTGCTTTAAATAATGCTGATTATTCACACAGGTGCACAGAACCAAAGCATATCCACGCCCATCTGTGCCGATGACAGAGGCATACACACGAACACACACAAATACAAACAAGTGCACGTGCGCGCGCATGCGCGGCGCACACACACACTCTCTTTCTCTCTCTCTCACACACACACACACACACACACACAAGCACTCACACACACACACACACACACCACTCTACTCCATTTACGTCCACCGAAATTTTGGTAGACTGCCTCTGCAGGCCTTGGTCCGCTTCCTGTACAGTTCAGGCCCGAGGGCCAGTCCCGTGAGGTAAGGTAACATGGCAACCAAGATTAAAGGGGCGATTAGAGAGAGGAAAAGGATGCTGGCAAAGAACAACCAAAGCTGAAGTATACCTGAACCCCAGTGACCCACTTAACGCCAGTGTCTGGTTACCATAGCTCACTCTAGAACCTTGAGCCACCGGCCGGGCAGTGCTGTAATGGGCTGTGTTAATACACATTGCACTCATAGGATTTTGAGGAATGTTATGCCTATTTCTGTCTGTCTGTCTGCCTGTCTGTCTGTCTGTCTCTCTCTCTTCCTTTGACTCTCTCTCTCTCTTTTTCTTTCTTTCTCTCTCTGTCTCTCTCCCTCCCTCTCACTGTCTCTCTGTTGTTCTCTCTCCCTCCCTCCCTCCCTCTGTCTCTCTCTCTCGCTCTCTCATCTTTATCTGACCCCAGTGGAAACAAGGCTTTCGTGCTGGTATCTCTGTGGCTCCTACACCTGTCATGGGAGTCATGTGAGTAAAGCAGGAGAAAGGAGATCTACTGGTCGTTTTGTGATACAAACACAACACATCATAAAAAATTAATAACAGCTTCAGATACAAATACTCTGTCATGTAAACATCACAGTCATTCCCTTGGATATGAATTAAAACACTTTGAAACGAACATTTGTGTGTCTCAAATCCTGGATGCTTTTGATTACAAACACGGCAAGTATTAATCCACTATAAAATTTATTGAACACAGCTGCTACCAGTCTTAACAATGGTAAATATCATAACATCCTAACTACTCAGAACATTAATAACCATCTTTAAATCCTTTATCTTGAAGACATAAATCCTAACTGGACACAGGACAATATGGTTTTATCATAGAGGATAAACGTGTGTGAACTTGCAGTTGTGATATAGTGCAGCTTCTTTGTAAACCTCCAAACGTAAACCTGCTCTCCTGCCTGCGTTATGCAACAGGCCACTAAATTCTCCTCCTCGCCGACGTCCTTAGACCACCGAAGCAAAACAAATAAGGCAAGAAGTGAGGACAACTAACGTGTGGTAGACGCACGGACATAAGGCAACAAATCAGTCCGCTGGGGGCGTGAGCAGGGAGGAAGACAACATTAGCACCTGCATTAGTCTGGGTAATTGGTGCTGCGTGCGTTTGCTTTCCGGAGGTGCCGTCTCTACGTACGAAGGAGAATCGTGGCAATGACTGATTACCACCCTGTGTTGCCCTGTGCACACCTCTTTGTTCACTGGGGCCTAATTAAGCACAGAAAGCGTAAGCAAGTGATATAACCCTTCATGACTGCAGACTCAGTGATGGGATGGGCACATAGTATGAAGCCTCTTAAATAAAAAGCCCAAATCAATATACACGTTTCCTGACCAATCACTGTCAAGTAACCAGTCAGAATAATCTAAAAATAACAGCTTGAAGAATGCTATTACGATTTGATCTATGTTTACTGTTTAAACAATGAGCTCATGGCAGGAAAGAATAAGTCAGAAGTTTAATATTTTAACAACGCCACACATGTGTGCTGCTTATGCAATGCCTCTCTGCGTATCCTTGCCTTTTGCACTTTCCTGCATGGACAGAGGACTGCGGTGGTTAGGCCAACAATGTCTGGATCAGCGCTAGCACCTGTCCATGTGTCAGTTAGGACGGAAAACCCCTCCTGCTGACAGCCTTATGAACACACTACTGCTGCTGCTGCCCCTCTGTGCGTGTGTGTGTGTGTGTGTGTGTGTGTGCAGCCTAGTCACAGACATCTAACATTTCTGTCAAAACATGACATGAATTTGACATGGTCTGTCCCCTCTGCCACACAGATAGATAGATAGATAGATAGATAGATAGATAGATAGATAGATAGATAGATAGATAGATAGATAGATCTGCCAGGTGTGTGTTATCAAACATTATACGACAGACAAATGCAAAAATAAAAAAAAACATTTAATTGTTTAAATGATTAAATGTTTCATCATGGAATCATTTTAATACTGGATTTTTGAATGGATATGTTGTGGTGGAATTGTAGTAGAATTGCATAATGCTAGCATGAAGAGCTAACTAAAAGAGAAAGGGCATTGCATGGTTAGTGAAAATCTGCAAAGAGGAATCAAAGAAAATATAGATTAAAGGTGCTCTTGCTACCTTTAGCAACCAGATAATTGTTTTCACTTCCATTTGTTCAGTAAACTAGTCGTTACACAGTCTTGTTAACTACTCATACACCAGCTGCTTAAAAAAAAAGAAAAGAAAAGAAAAAAGCTAGCATCGCTTGCACGTTAAAAATAGCTAATTAACTCAGATGTGCTACACACCGGAACATGGCTAAGGGATCGAATAAATCATTCACAGATTAAATGTTCTGATGGATTCACCACAATGTTGCTAAAGTAAGAACATTGTTCAAAGTTTTTAACCCTATAGCTGTTGAATGATGAATGAAAAAACTAATAAGGAATGAAATGGAAGATGCATAAGAACTCATTCTTCCCATAGTCATAAGAGGCACACTCTTATGTTGTATTTACATTGTGGTCCCAACTCATGCACTGTGATGGAACTAGTTGGGTCAGTGTTGATTGTGCTTCAGCTAGACCTTCGATTCTGGTCCTGCCATAATCAGTCAGCAAAAGAGTTGTTTAGAGCCACAAGGTCTTCACAACACAAGCCACAGGGAAGATACAACTTCAGTTAGTCCACAGAGGCAACAGACAAAAGTCGTGCCACACACGGTCGTAAAGTATGACCATTTGACATTTTGTTCTGTGTTGTTCACTCAAGCTAATAAGCCCTGCCGCCATCCTCATTCTGATATCAAATCTGAGCCAAAGCGGCAAACATCAGAGCCCTGAGAAACGCTTCAAAAACCCCTCCAAAGACTCTTCGGCCCCTCCCTCCGAAATCGAGTGGACCTAAATAGTACAGCGGCAAACCCCCCCCCCCCCCCCCCCCCAAAAAAACATCTGGCTTTCGGGCAGCCCTTGAGAATGTAGCCTCACACACAAGGGACAGTGAAGTCATTTCATTATAGAAAAAGTCGTAAAGCTTTGCCCAGGCCCTGCCAAGACCGCCAGTCATGGCAGAAATGGGAGAGATGTACCGCAAGGGAGGGGGGAGAACGGCAGCAATGAAGAGGGAAGAGGTGGAGGGTTTTGCGGGGAGGGGGGCTGGTGCTGGAGGGACTCTCATGCAACTGTAGAGACAGTAGCCACGACGGATTCTGTCAGTGATCGAGCGCTGAGCTGTGTCTACGCAATACGAAACAGAGCAAAGCTAGCAGCAATGGGGCAATGTATACTGAGATAAAGAGAGAGAACCAAATCTCCAGTTCCTTCCAGACAAAACAGATTCATCACCTTACAGCTGTGCTCTAAACCACTACAAAAAAAAAACTGAAAGAGATCAAACATCAAACAAAATTGACTGTCATTCAATCATTCTTCTTTTAACTCAGACCACTCACTGCTAGTCTGTACTGCTGGTCACAGTCTAATCCCCTCACAACCAAATTGTTTCACACTTCTGTTAGATCAGATTACACTGTACACTTAGAAGTGGCGTGATTGTAGACAGATCAGAACACCTGTCTTACACTAAACACCAAGTTACACCAACTGCAGAATCAGATGACGGAAGAAAAAACTTCCAAAAACTTACCACCAGATTCCCAATCACCATGACCAGCATGAAGACCAGGATGCAGAGCGGTTGTCCTGCCACTTCCATACAATCCCACATGGTCTCGATCCATTCCCCACACAGCACCCGGAAAACGATGAGGAAGGAGTGAAAGAAGTCCTTCATGTGCCATCGAGGCAGAGTACAATCCTTGGAGATCTTGCACACACACATCTCGTAGTTCTTGCCGAAAAGCTGCATGCCCACGACAGCGAAGATGAAGACGATGATGGCCAACACCAAGGTCAGGTTACCCAGGGCACCCACCGAGTTCCCGATGATCTTGATGAGGGTGTTCAGAGTGGGCCATGATTTGGCAAGCTTGAACACTCTCAGCTATTGGAAGGCAAAGATGGATTCTGGATTTTGTCGGCTGATGAATTTTAACTGATGAACTTGTCAACTGATTGTCAAGTGCAAATAGCATTTTTTCAGCTTTTCTCCTAATCCTTGCTTATTTTGACATAGATTCCATGACACCTTACTGACTCATTCATTTTATATACTCCATCTTTCTCTGTAGGTTTAAAGCCACCAAAGTGATGCATTTAGAAAACATACTCAACAAATTTTAATTCATTGAGACAGATACTGTATACAGTATGTCCTTAGAGACAATGTGAAAAATGGGCAGAGAGAGAGAGACAGAAACACATGTAATAATGAGAGATTTTACCAGTCGAAAGGAGCGCAGGACAGACAGACCCTCCACGTTGGAGAGGCCCAGTTCCATTAGGCTCAGGCTAACGATAAGGCTGTCGAAGATGTTCCAGCCCTGCTGAAAGTAGTAATACGGATCCAGGGCAATGATCTTCAGGACCATCTCAGCAGTAAAGATCCCAGTAAAAACCTTTGGTAAAACAGAGAGAGAGAGAGAGAGAGAGAGACAGAGAGAGAGAGAGATAAGATGATAAGATGTGTTTAGCCTCTTGGGTTGTTCATTCAAATAAATTGAAGGGCTGGGCACAGTTCACATATTCAAACAGATAAAATTTGTAGTCATATTGCAACTGAATCAACAAGACCATTTTTAACCACATTTTTAAATTCAGTTTACTTCATTTTGAACTTCAGATCAAACCATTAAGAAAAAGCAAGTGCAATCCACCCGTGAAATCCAAATGCTTTACATGGATGGTGAACGATGAACTGGATTTTAAAGCCACAGTGCATTTACTAATCAGCTCCTGCATGCCACCTAATTTCCTCTGGTGAAATTTGTTTAATAAACATAATAAACGTTAATAACACAACAAGGCTGTTTTTTGCATATCATGGACACTTTCATGTGACCGTGACAAATTAGGGGGGAGTTGTAGGTAACCGGCAAGGGTCTGGAAGCTGATGCGTCCCTGCCAGGTCTGTTTCTCTCTTTCTTTTTTTCCCCCTTCCTCCTTTTCCGCTTTTTTTTTCTTCTAAGCATGTGTCCCTCTGCTTGTTGTTCCTGAGGAACAGGCTCATGGATGTGACATGGGCTACGTGACACATGGGTGCGGGGTTTGGCACGAGGAGAGGGATGTTTTGGAGACACGGTGGATGCAGCTGAGCCTTCCAGGCTGAAGCTAGTTGTTCCTGTCAGAGAACAGGATCTCCGTGAAGCTCTGCAGGCTGCCAGACTTCAATCTCTGATCTGCTTTTGCTCTTGGGGAAGGACGCTTTGGTGTCTCACATCTCTCATATAATTAACTCTTTAATCTCAGATTTTGAAATTGATTCCAGGCAAAGGGTTCTCTCAATTATGGTCTCTTCCAAGTTCTTTGAACTGCTTTTTTTTTTGTACATACAAAACAGTGTTTCTCTGAAACATGCTGCAGGTGGTATAGCTGAAGATGGAATGTTGTTGAATAGACACTACATTTGAGCTGAGTGGTTACCCATGACGTTTGCCTGTAGCCAGCCGCACCGGTCCACCCCTCCTGTTTGGAGAGGCACGGTCGCCTTTGACGCTTACTACACTTGAAATGTGAAGCGACTCTCCATGCTGCCTATGTAAGCAAGATGCAGGTTCGCAGATTTGATGTGACTTTGGGTTGGAGTGGCATCCTCAGTCGCCTGGAGTGGGCTCACTATCGAGACCCCTCCGCTCATGAAAAAGGGCCCACACCCACGTTTACATCTCCATGAAAGTAATTAGCTCAGCACACAATTCATTATCCACAATGGGCCCTTTTCAAATGTCACCGACAAACACCAACACGGTCAGGGAATGCTTTTGAAAGCTGACACTGTGGTTGTTTAGAGTGACAATTTTTTTCAAAGGTAATAGGCTGACTTGGCATGTATGAAAATTAATGAATTAATAAAAAGATCTCTGTTTTTACTCTGGCCAGAGTAAAAACAGACAAATCGTGGCTTAGATTATGAAGTAGTCCCTGACAGTATTAAAAATCGGAATATTTTTACTCTGGCCGGAGTAAAAACAGACAAATCCTGGCTGGGTTACATTTTATTTAATGGTTTAATATGGTGTGGGCCGACAATGCTGCATTTCACATAATATCAGATCACCCTTGACATATGAATACACAAGTGCCAAAAAATGACTGCCTATGACACACAGACATACATAAAACGAAGAGAAGAAACTAAGCAGTTTCTCCTAATGTTGTTCATAAACAGCTTGACCTTTGAGAATGAGACACTCCAGTGGTTTTGGAGAGACACAGCTATCATTGGTCAGCTGAGCTGTGCTGCACAACACACATGACTCATGCAAAAGCTGACTCAGCCTGCCTGCCTGTCTCTTTTCAATCCTCCAGAAGTGTTTATCCGCCCCATGGAACTGCCACACAGTGAAAACATGTTGCAAAGCAGAGCACCCAATCTGTTTTTCTTTTTCTTTCTTTCCTTTTTTTCTTTACTGCCCAAGCCTTTGGGAGTTGGGCCAGTGCCCACGTGATGCAGGGAGCCTGCGGAGCATGACTGGTCGCCATGGACCCCCGCCCCCCAAAACACACACGCACACAAACATACACACACACACATATATATATATATATATATACACACACACACACACACACACACACACACACATATATATATATATATATATATATATATATATATATAAAGCCAGATGGGGTGAAGCTCATGTGAGGGGGGAGTGTGTGGCATGTGTAGTGTGTGCATGAGAGGCACAGAGGAGATGCCCAGTGACAGACTCTCTGGGATGCCTACACACACCTCCAGCCAAGGAGGCGTCAACACAGCTTGGCCGTAACAATCAGCATGCTCACTAAGACATAGCACAGTCCTCGCAAATCAACCGACATGCATATATACACACAGCCTAATGTGCAAACATTTTTCAGACAAAACACACACTCAAAACAGTTGCATTTCAATCCAAAAAACGCCATGTACCCCCCTGTTAAATGGAAAATGAACTCAAATATATTTTTTGTTTAAATGATAATAAGGAACAGCTTTGTGAGTGATGGAAAGAGTGCTGACCATGAATTGAGAGAATGACAGAGTCAGTGGTTTGATTTTATGAGTGTTATTGCCTCCAGCTAATTGACAGTGGCAAAACTCATGCCACACGCCTGTAGTCAGCCTTGACTTTCCACTCTCTGCTGAAACAGAGGTGACACAGTCGATAACAGCATCAGTCATGCATAACAACAACAACAAAAAAAAAACTTGAAATAAACGAAAGAAAAAAAAAAAAACAGGCAAAGCCACCGCAGGAAGAAGGAGATGTGTCTCCAATGGCTGTGTCGCCCAAACCTGTTCTGTTCTCGACCCTGCTCTCAGGCAAAGTTCGCCGCCACTGCCTCTCCGGCTGGATAAACACAGAGCCGGCGTGTTAGGATGCCGAGGCCAGTCAAGTGGAGGGAGGCATATTGATTTGAGCACCGTTGTCCTGACATGACACTCCCGCCAAGACATAATACAGACAGAGCACTCTCTACTCAAACAGTAACAGCAACTTGAGCCGCTTCCATCCCACCAGCACTCTCTCTCTCAAACGCAGGCCGCTCTGTCACGCATAAAGGATGGACCGAGCACTAACCCACATCGACAGTAGACAACGCTGCTCCTCCCTAAAGCAAAGTTTACTCCAAACCCTACCCAAGCATCCCATTTTCAAAGGCGCTTTTACAGACATGATGACCTTGATTAGAGAATATGCTGTTGTGCTTGTGTAAGACATTAGACTAGTCCTGCATATCTTACAGCCCTTCAGGAATAGAGATGTTTGATAAACCCCCCGACAGACGACAAGAAAGGTTAGAGTAGTTGTTTTCCATCATTTGCCAAGAACATCAGAGCCATCTGCAGTCATGGTACAATTCCAATTTTACAAGGATCATTCTAGAGTCATTGTACATGAAGCGAGGTGGCTTCAGACCGCGATACTTTTTTCACTCCTCAGTTTTGTTGGCTTGGTAAAATAAACAGTGAAAAACAAAATAAAGTGTCACTTGACAGCCTTGAGTTGGAGAGACTTAGGGCTCTATCTTACACCCGGGGCAACGCAACACAAACCGGAACGCAAGTGTCTTTGCTAGTTTCAGACTGACCCAGTTGTCATTTTCCCATCCAGCACCCACGTTGTTTAAATAGCAAATGCATCCATCTGGGCGATCGTCTTAAAATGAGGTGTGGTCAGGCTCATTGCTGCTGTTTTGAATGCAACTGAAAGCCTTGTGCTTAGACCAACAAAAACCTGGTCTAAAGTCATGTCGCAGTTGTTTCACTGAAAAATGGAGTACCTGACTGGACAGAGGATTGGGAGACGGCGGAAGCAGCGAATTGGCAAATCGCTCTTTTTGTCCAGGGGCTAAGTACACTGTTGTGATAGCAAGGTGCTAGTGCAGGTGGCTTTTATGGGAATGGGAGCTGACACTCTGGCCGTGTCTGAAATGGCATACTACATACTACTCGTATACTGATCTTGACGTAAAAGAGGTAAGTAGTATGCAGTGCATGAAAAATAAAAATTTTGCAGAACACGACAGTTACCCGGATGATGTACTACTCTGACGAAAATTTGCAGTATCGTCGGGTACTGCATCCTATGATGCAATGCGATGATTTCCAACTGACAAAAATTTCAAAAAAACATGGCGGACAGCAACAAAAGTGGCTTCAACTTTAACTTCAGCTGCAGTTCCGAATATAATTGTATCAGTAGCATATTTTGGTGTAATAAGTCTTCATACGCTTTCTTATAGGGATACTTTTGATAGATATTTGTTGTAATCATGTAGATATTTATTGTAGTCGTGTTGTTCGTTTTTAACAGAACGAATAGCCCAACTGATAGCAAACTTGTAGTTCACTACATGAAAGTTCTCATAAATGCATACCATACTGTATACAACGGTGGGGAGTAGTGTGCAGTACACAGTTTATACTGGGCCAGTATGCAGTATGCAGTACATTAGTATGCTATTTTGGACACAGTCTCTGATTGGTTTATTGCATGTCATGCTCAAAACACATTCACAATCGAGAGACTAAGTACTACCCCTTTGTGCCTTGCGCCTTACTTTCTGCTCAGATTATCTGCCGTTAAACTAGCAAAAGTGTATTTGGACCCTAAATGCACTTAAGCCATGTGCTTTAGACCATGCGCTTAATTCGTTAGAATCAGAGCCTTTACCATCTTATGCTGAACATTAACATACTAGCACTCCAATTAGCCTTCCTGTACTCACCAGGTTTCCGACAGACAACATCCTGTTGAAGTCATCTGTCATGGGGTAGTGCTCCAGAGCCATAAAGAGTGTGTTCAGAACAATGCAGATGGTGATAGCCAGGTCCAGGAACGGATCATTCACCATGAACTTCACCCATTCTTTCACCTTTAACCAGCCTGGGCAACACGTCCACACCAGATACTTGTGGGCAAAGCTGTACCAGCAAGGGTGACACTTCTGATGGGCCTCTTCCAACTCTGCCAGTACACACACACACACACACACACACACACACACACACACACACACACACAAATAATAAACAGGGTTTGGTTGAACGAAGATGAAATCAACCAAAACCTGATAGCTGTGGACATGAGCAAGTGACATTGTTAATACTAAATCGCAAGCAGAGTCTTAGCAACACTTAGCAAAATGTGATTGAACTCACTGAAAAAACTTGCCAAGAACGGTAAAAAGTTAGTATTTTGTGTTTTTCAGGCCCAGCTTGGCACAAAAAACCCCCCAAAAAACATGCGTAGGTGCTGAGGGAGGGGGCACTGGCGACAGAATCTAATTCTAATGAGGATTGTGATGAAGACAGACACCAGGTCTGTTTCTCTAACAGAGAACTGGGCCGGGAAGGATAACGTGTGACCGAACGTGTGTTTATGTGACGGTGTCACTTTCCACGGGGCGGGCGCCGGGGGGTGGGGGTGGGGGTGGTGGTAGGCCACCCTGTCAGTCTACATTTTGTCTGGCTGAGAGGAAATTTGCCAACACACAGACCCCCTACACCCAGTGTGGTCACCTTGACCCAGTCAGAGTCAAACCTATGATGTGACCACCTCTCTATTCCTTTGTGTTATGACACATTCTATGACAGAGGACAGACTGCTAGTTAAGGGCAGTTAATGTTGGTATCAGAGGATTCAACATTACAACAGCATCACTGAAGTGAGCCACACAGCATTTTAGCCACGACTGTCAAAAAAGGTTAAAAAGGTTAAAAAAAAAAAATAATAACCCCAACTACCAATGCCTTATGCAGTACCAGAGATGGCTCTATGAAATCATGCTAAGGAGTGAGAAAGGATCTCTTTAAGGAGTGGCAAGTGGTCTTGTCTACCTAATTGTGATTGAAATTCAGGGCACAGCTCTCATACACAATTACTGAGTGCAAGAAAATTCTAATAACAAAACATTGATTAGTCTAAATACAGTCAATTCCAACCAGAAAACCAATTCACTGATATAATCTAAACATCACTTGGTGATAAAGACATAGCTGTATGAAAGAGGCTGGGTTTTCCGCTTGGAATTCATAAACAATTATGCAGTTTTAGAGCTTTGAAACCAGCTGGCCACAATACACTTCACATCACCATAACTTGGGCCAGGGTTTTACAAGCAGTTTATCGTCCCGCTGTCCAATTCAGTTACTTCTCCTGTAGCTGACGCATGGTTTTGTTTGAACAAGAAAAAGTTCACACTACACTACACTACATCGAAATTCTGTTACATGATTAATTCATAAAAAAAAAGTGTTTTGCACAAAAAAGAACAAAAAAGGTGGCCCCTCATAATTTTCATAGGTTAGGTATTTTCATGTTTTCATCTCGTTTAAGGGAGATAAACCTCATTCTTGAAAACAACAGATAGAGACATCTCTGGGGAGCGTGTTCTTTGGAACAGATGGATGCTTGGCTGTCCTCATATGCACTCTGCACAAAAGGCCAAGCAAGGATTTGAAATGTGAGAGAGCACCTTTGAAGACGTGTTTCTGTCTTTTGCAATTATGCTTATAATTATGACTAACTGCAATGATACGAAACTTAAATTATTATTATTATTATTATTATTATTATTATTATTATTATTACTGTTAATGTTGTTGTTGCTGGGATTCAATATTATTCAATGTCGGTTCAGCTAATCAAAGCTTGTTTCTGTCAGGTAGCATGATGACAAAGTTTAGGTTATCACAATGGCTGGAGGCCATAGTCTCAATACTCTAAAATGTCCTCTTAATGCAACCAACAGCAGTCAAATGCACAAGTTTGCTCTGGGTATGCATCAATTAAGAGAAGACAGAGTCTCTCTGTGTTAGAGCAGGGGTTTTCAACCTTTTTCAACACGCACCCTCACACTTTGTCTAGGCTTGAACTCGCGCCCCCCCTCCCCCTCCTTTTTCATTGTACTTGCCAGTTTGCACCTAAAAATCTGCTAATGCTAATGTTGCGCCCCCCCCCTCCTCCAACGGGGGTTAGGGTTAGGGTACAGGTTCTCTAGGTGCACTTTGCTTCATTAAAAACAACAACTAAAAAAAATCCAGTATTGGAAAACCCTCTAATATTATTATTATTATTATTATTATTATTATTATTATTATTATTATTATTATTAACAATAATAATAATAATCATCATCATCTTCATCATGGTCGTGATTTTAGGACACGGTATAATTGGCTGATTGGCTTGTATGATTTGCACAGAGAAAAATCCCCTATCTGTCTCTTACCCTCCAAGGCATCAGTGATGTAGCTGGCAGCGCTGAGAGCCCGGTCTCTGCCCTCGTGGGAGGTTTGCTGCGGGAGGAGCATGCTGCTCAGCTCACTGGTAGAGTTTGGACCCTGTGGAACACATACAGGACCACAATCACTGTTAACCTCACAGTCAAACACAGAGATCTAAATATACCAACAACCACTATAAAACTGAAAGTAGCACTGGATATTTTGCACCTAAGAAGCCATGTGTTCAGTTGTAGCCTTGATTTACCCATCAAGCCTATCTGTTTCACCTTACATCTTCTCAGTTTGGCTCAGATTAATTGAAACACTAGTAACGTACACTGAATTGTTCTGAAACTGAAATATTCATGTGGCTGAAGTGATTTTATAACAAAATAAACATAAAAATGTGATCTCCATTCAAAACAAAAGATCTAATCAATATGGTTGTCTTTTATTTGGGAAAAATGAAAAAGAAAACATAATAGTGTGTGGGAAAGAGAAGTCTCCACAGCAACAAAAAGCTTAAATTTATCACATTTTGTTATCAATTACAATTCCATTACTGATTTATCTTGTGTGGTTCTGCGTGCTATCTTTGTTTTTTGTGGTTTTTTTAGCTTAATTCAATCGAGTAGCAATTTACAGATTAAGGAGAATTTCTGTGGGCAAGCACCATTTCAGGTCTTATTTATATATTAATGTAATACACATAAAATGGAGACTTTATACTTAACACAGGTAGTCCCCCACATACAGATTCAAAATGTCCCACATACTCACATAATCCCTCAAAACTGACCAATGATAGTTCCACAAGTCTAAGTTAAGAGAAAGCAATTTCAGGTTTGCAATTTGGGCATCAACACTGTCTTGACTGGAGTAATGTTTCTTGTTCACCCAACACGTAACTGTCTGAAGACAAAAGTCAAAGCAGTTTACCTCAGCAACGATAGCAAAAGCCTCAGGCCTGTCTGTGATTGGCATACCCACAAACAAAAAAAGAAAAGAAAAAGAAAAAAAAAAAGGAAAAACACTTTATCGCTAAATAGAGCCCACCACTTCGGACAAACCCGCCTCGCTGACTGACGCACATTTCTCACAGATTGGGGGTTTTAATTTATGTCAGGTCAATAACAAAAGAGTGATTCAGCTGAAGAGCGGCATCGTGTCACATATCACGGGCTATCAGACTCACAGACTGCCTCCAATCTGCATAATGAACACTGATTTCAGCTGGTTGACAGAAAAGCTGGTACAAAGAGCAGAGGAGGAGGTATCTACCCAAAATACAATCAGTTTACACACATTTAGTCACAACTGCTGATGTAAACAAAGTGTACTTTGAGATGAGGTAATATAATTAGAAGAAGAAGAGTCTGTCAGAATCTGTTTACAGTCTGAGTCTCAAGCCAGCAGCTCCAGTAATTCTTGTTTTCATCATCATAGTTGTTACAGATAAAGCTTTGAAAAAGCTTTTGATGGTAATACATTCCACAGCGTCAAATCATTTTTCTGCAGTCCTGACTGACTGGTGACAGATATAGCCTGTATTGCTCTTTGAACAAAGAGCTGCACTGCGGCTCCCTGTTCTTTTCCATCTCAGTGGTTAGAAGTGTGTCGTATCTTGCTTGTGTGCAGCTATGACCCACTGATTAGACAAGGTCTCTCTGATTCCAGGTAATCAAAGTTGTGACGCAAAGCCACTTTAGCAGTGCCCATGATAGTGCCCACGCACGCCATTTCGGTGAGCAGGAAACACCAAACCATTCTCATCTGTGTTAGAAGAGATGCTGGGGCACCTCCTATTCAACATCTGTTGCTATGTAACCGTGGTTGCATCGCCTTGACGACAGTGTATTTTGTCAACCCGTCAACCCCCCCTCCTCTCCCAGCCCCTTCTCACTAATCTTAGACAGACGGAGTCGAGACAACTGAGTTTCCTCGTTGTTTTTCACAGTTTTCCTAATGACTTTATTAGCGCCACAATCTCGGCTTGGCAACAGTCAGTAGAAAAACACACAGGATTCTTCATCACTCAAGTCCCTTACAAAGTAGACCCGCATAATTTAGTCACCAGTTATTGCTTTCATATTAGTGTTATCATGTCTCAGGTCTTATTCTGGAATGTCACTGTTGAGTAATCTAAACAGAAAAGATAATAACCAGTCTTGCCTCCATTTCATGATCTCATCTGAGAACTGTGATATTAGATGGAGCAACAGGGACTTTACCTAAGGTGTACACCATGCTCATGGTAGCTAACTGCTAATTAGCCACAATGGTACACGCAGCGGATGAAACAGTGTAGACCTTATGAATGCGTCACAGTTTTACAGGGCTTTGCATACACAGACGTGTAGTGACGGTGATTAAGGTCAGTGTCAGTGGGTACATAGAAACTGGGCTGTTTTGGAGAGGTGAGCTATCCTGTCTTGGGAAGAGTTCATCATTTTTTAGCCACTGCGCCATTCGTGCTCTGTGTATGTTTGGTTAACATGTTTGCTTGCACAGGGCAGACAATATTAAATGACTGTCATTTATCATTTGAATGATCTTATGGTGTCCCACAGGCCTTAACTCAAACTAATGCTTTGGAAACAATAATCATACAATTAATACTTGTTTTATATTTGATATGTGTTTCACGTATATGCTTAGTCTTTGTAAACTATGTATTTAATTCACATTAATGCACTCTAAAATGCACTACAACTTTCACAAATGAGATATGGTTATGAGATGAGACTTGTAACCACTTGATTTAATTAAGTTCTGAAACCAATTTCGTGTTAGTTTGAGTGAACTTGTTATTTGAGTATCTATATATGTATACATAATTTAAACAGGTAATTATGGTTAGGTTCATTCTGGGCTGAAATATATGGATGCCGACTGATGATGGTTCGAAGCTACAGGTAAAAAATTTACTTATGTTGATTATTTTTTGTTTTGTTTTTTAATCTAGAAATCACAACAGCTTTTTGTCAGCCAGTACTGGCAAAGGACTCCACTGGGAAGATTGCTTTTTTTTTTTTAAACTTGGGCTTGGTCCCTCGTTCCTTGTTCGTAGACAGGCTGAATTAAATTAAATGATTTTTAAACCGATTTCATGCATCTTGTAACCAGAAAATTTCACTTTCCCCTCTGATAATGAAATTCCTAGTGACTGATGAGTAGGAGAACATAGATGCTGTAACCCTGAATTTACTCATGCATGTGAATGCACAAGAGTACGTCTCTCTCATCCCTCACATTGTCAAGCAATGTACAAAACACTCTGTAAGTAATAAATCCAATATAAAATCCAAACAAGTCTGTAAACTAACCCACACGTACATGTCTACATGTCTTGAAAGCAACAAAAGCATCTATCAGATCATCTTCACA
Organism: Chanos chanos; assembly: GCF_902362185.1. Taxonomy (NCBI): domain Eukaryota; kingdom Metazoa; phylum Chordata; class Actinopteri; order Gonorynchiformes; family Chanidae; genus Chanos; species Chanos chanos. The sequence goes on along the minus strand of NC_044497.1, from coordinate 19,180,661 downwards.
ACAAGATTTCTCTCTCTCTCTCTCTCTCTCTCTCTCTCTCTCGCACACACACACACACACAAAAGCAAAAACGAGTCCAAAATAATTTTCCAAACCAGATAGAAAGTTACAGAATACTCACACTCTCCTCTTTGACCTTCTCCATAGTGCATGCAGGTAGTGGGAGAGGGGTCAGGTTTCCCTGGCCTGAGATCCCGTTCTGGTCCATGGCCACAAACAGCTTGCCGTTGATGTTACGACTGGTGAAGAAGACCTGTGAGCCATGGCTGGCTGTACTTTGATTGCTGTACCGACGTCCACTGGTCCAGGGAAGGATCAGCGACCCAGCCCGACTGTCCGAATCCCCATGAACACTGTACTCATCGTCAGCGAAGTCCGTCTCCGAGTCTTTGTTCCGTGGACGGAAGTTGAAGATGCTCACCTGGCTTCCTCGTCTGGTGCGTGAGGACAGAGTACGGACGAGCAGTGCATGGGTTTGCTATGGAGGGAAGAAAAAGGGAAATCTGATACTGATACACATCAGACTAAATATAACCATTTTCATATACTTTGGAGACAGTGTAACTCTGAGACCTGCTGAGTTCATTTTTTAAAAATCTGCTTTTACCTTGTTCTTGGTGATATTTTTCATTGAACTTCCACTGTATACATGACACATCTTATTAACAACGCCGTCTTTTTTGTTATATATTATATGCTGTGATCACTAGCTTTGTTCTCATAGTTATACATCAGGGTACGTTTAGACAATATATCAATTAATATTAAACTGTAACTCAGTGAAAAATGTCAGCTGGTCTTAGTACTTTTGGGAAATATTAAACAGAATACCTTGCAGACTTTTCATTCATACGTTGTATGTTTCCAGTTATGACATCACTGATTTAGAACAGGGTATATAAACAGGGTATTCAAATAATTGACGTATTGTCTTAGTTATCTCAAATGTTGTGCCTTGTCTTAGTTGACTTTATTCTCTTAATCAACAGGATAAATGACAGTTTGGATGAAAAGAAGGCATTCATATGACGTTTGGTATTGTTTCAGCAATAACTCATTCCTGTTAGAGTTTTAGCAAATTTAGTAGAAAGTGACTCACGGTAGAGTCACGTCAGAGTCGTTACAAGACTCAAGTGTTTAGATATTTGTTTCACCTGGGTCTGACTCTGAGTAAAATGTGTTGTTCTAGGCAATCAGCTTAGAGTTTAAATTGACTTTGGCTGTAAATTTCAAGATTTGCCCAAGTCCATACCAGAACTGTTTATGAGTCACTCTCTATGAGCCTGAGTCAAGTCATGAGTTTTCAGGGAAGACTCTTGAGTCACAATCGTCTAAGACCAGTGCCAAGCACCTGAATCAGTTTTAAGCTCAAACGAAACTTTTTGGTGCATTTCAAAGACAGATGAGGTTGGATGTGGTGGTCTCTGTCTCAGTCACACATGCCATTCATATCTTGCATCAAGATGACTTCTTTCAGTTTCATTTTACCAAAAAGAACTAAATGACACACCACCTACAACTCTGAGTAAACTTGCAAGTCATAAGACAAAGAGCCCAAACAAGGCCACGAGTCATAGTCTTTGGAATCTAAGTTTTTTACTTAAGTGTGACTCAACTTCTGAGTCACAGACTTTAGCCTCCATCTCTGTTGTTATGATACAACTTTACATTCATTTTTCAGCTGCAGTCAAGCTGGACAATGATGATTCATTTTATGACTGAGCAGAGCAGAGCGATGTTCGGAGCAAGCGGGGCGATACCTTCACTCCCTCTAAGGTGTCGAGCTTTGGTGTGTTCTCCTCGCTGTCGTTCTCCGTCGGCTCCGACAAGGCCCTCAGGCTTTTCCTCCTGTCCTTGTGCTCTTTGTCATCTTGTGGAGGAAGGGGAGACACCTCAGGAGTCACCCCTGATTCATTCTCACGGGTTTTTTGAGCCTGAGCCTAGTGACAAAAACAGAAAAACGGATAACGCTGAATCATCACCGGTTTTTACCAATGACAAATGGCTTGATGGATTATCAGAAAACATTTAGGACTTTTTAAAGGAGTTCAATCCCGGGCCCTCTAGTCTGATCCGGACAACCAATGGTCTCTGCACCTACTGACCATCACATGTCTCTGATTGGCTGAGAAGCACAAACACCTGTTTCCCTGGTAGAAATCAGATCATGAGGTGAAGCTGAAAAACAGCACTACTCTAGTCCTTGAGGATTGGACCTATGCACCCCCAGCATTATGCAACATTTTAATGCTTATTGATCAAAGTTATGGATAAGGCAATCCAGTAAAATACATCTCAGTTTCATTCAGATATGAAACCTCATACTGAAAGGTTGTATAGGTGTGCCTCTTATTTCCTCTACATCATCATACATCATTCATGCCAATGGTAACCTAGAGCTAGAGAATCTAAACACTTGTTCCGGTTGATGGATACTTGAAATGATATACTTGTTGTTCCTTTTTGAGTTGTTCCATGGCAAGCTGGAACTCCTGTTCCTTCTGTAAGGCCTCTGCGATGGTGGCCTGGTTCTGCTCCTCATAGGCCATGGCAACCACAGCTAGGATCAAGTTCACCAGGTAAAAGGAGCCCAGGAAGATCACCACAACGAAGAAGACCATGTATGTCTTCCCTGCCGAGCGCAGAGTCTGTCGACAGGGAGGAGGCAGCACATCATTAAGCCAAAATAAATAAATAAATAAGTAAATAACTGCACTCATGAATGAATGAATGTGTGGTGCTGTAATCAAAGGTTAGCCAGTGATGATATATGTTATTATTATGACTCCTCTTTTGAATACGCTGGCAATTTCTGTAATGAAATACCTCCAAAACAAAGTCATGGAATTCAAGTTTTAAATGATAAAAGGGACAACATTGTAGAACTAGAACTTCTAAGTGATTCAGTCTTTGACTTATTACTGAAATATAAGCTAACAGTAAAGCACTGTGAGCTCCCAGACCTGGTGATATAGGTTCTCCCAGTAATCCTGCGTCATGAGTCTGAAGAGTGAGAGAAATGCCCAACCGAAAGTGTCAAAGCTGGTGTAGCCGTAATTAGGATTACGCCCTGTCTTCATACATTCAAACCCATCAGGACATTTCCTGTGGACACAAAAAAAGGAAAAAAGAAAAATCCAGCTCAGAATTTTCTAAAAAGCTAATTTTTCTGAATTTCAAGTAGTGATGTAATACTGGTTTTGACAACTTTCAAACCTAATGTTGACTCATGTCATCATCTTTTTATAATGCCAAATAATGCCATATTCGCTTTTAGCAAAGGGGAGAAAAAAATCCTCTAAAAATCCTGAGGATTGTTTGGGGTAAAATTCAAGCTTTCTCAACAAAGTCCTTTCGACACTTTACTAACACCTACTCATTCATGCAGTGTGACGCTGTCCGGCAGATATGTGACCGAAACCCCTGGTGCCCTCCCCCCATTGATGTGATCATCCGAGGTAAACACCCTCAACACCTTTGAAGATAAGCTTTTCGGGTGGGCAGGGTAGGGGCTCACATAACATAGTGACTGACTGTCAGTAGTCGGAAAGTGATTACACATCCCCTTCTCCAAAAACCAAAAAACCACCCATACCCCCCCCCCCCCCCCCCCCCCCCCCCCCCCCCCCCCCTTGCCTCTGTACTGCGGCACTGGCCCCTCTGGGCAGGCGTCGACTGGCTCTCAGTGCAGCTGGCATGTGAAGAGTGTGAGGGTGTTGGGCGATGGGCGCTATCGCTCCCAGACACCTCGCCGTGTCTCTGAAGGACGTGCTAATGGACAAGCTCCACTTCAATTCGATTCATTCGGGGGGGCCTCCGGACCCTCCACCCCATGCCAACCCTCATATCAACCCAGCACTTCTAGCCCTAGCATAGAGACTGTGTGTGTGTGTGTGTGTGTGTGTGTACACTTAAGAGTTACTGTATATCTGTTTATGTTTGGGGATTGAATACCTTTGAAAGCCAAATGACTGTGAAAGTGTTTTTTAAGAGGCCAAGCAATGAGATTTTATGCCTTATTTACTATCCTGAACGAGTGCATTTGGCTTTATTTATAGAATAACTGAAACAGACAAGGGATATAATGACTTTGGCAATGGCTCTAAGACATAAGCACAGGGGTTTGCGCGTCCAAACCTTCTCAGTCCACCAGGTCTCATCTCATACACACAACAGTGAAAATCAACATGCCTCTACTTTATCTCACAGTATGAAACACACACACACACACACACACACACACACACACACACACACACACACAGAGCTATGAAGCCTGGTAGTTTTCACAAGCTTTGATTTTTATTTCCCCCTCTAAGCATGTACAAACCGTTAATCGTTACTGTTAATGTCAATGTGCGCGAGCGTCTTTCTGACTCACATTTTACATTTATCCGTTAAAGTCGCAACTCTGATCCAGAGAGATGTGCAGTTTCTATAATGTCAGACTTAACACACCCTTTGGTACAATTTTGGAGTCAAGGGCATTGTTTAAATGTACCTTGGCAGTGTGTGGCCAAGCTCAAGATTTAGATACTGGACCTGTTCATTTCTGCTAGTCCACTGCCAGCCCCAGCAAGGTACCAGCACGTACCCATTTATCCCATCGACATACTTCTCCACCACTTACTGTTAGTGCTAGCAACACTGTTCTTTTACCATCTGCTATCTCATTTTATCTAAAACACTGCCAGGCAAGTAACAACAACCACACAAATCAGTAATGCATCAATGCAAAACAAAAACAGACAAATGAAAAAAGAGCAGGAATCTGCCTAGGATAACTGGGTTCTCAACCACAGGGAGGCATGAAACATCAGTGTTTGACAAAAGCTGATCACACTGGATCTCTTAGTCCACTCGACTGTACTATTGTCATTGAGGTGGGCTAGGAGCCCTGGCACAGACTCACTCAAAATCTGTCAAAGAAACTGCTCTCACTCAGCGCAATGGCAGCTGGGAGCATATCACCCAGGCATGAAGCATTCAATCGCAGGCTATTTTGGGTAACCGCGAGCGCCCCCCCCCCCCCCCATATACCCCATGCGCCCCCTCTACCGCCTACACTGCTTCTGTCCAGTTAGGATCCACGGAATGAGAAGGAGGCCAGGGTTAGAGTGTTTAGGGAATCTGTGTTCAGTGTTGGTGTCTGTAAACCAATACAGCTCTCTTTCTATTGTTTCCATTTTGCTGCCCTTCTCTGTATGGCTGTTATGTTAGAAGCTTGTGTCACAACGTGCCAAAAAGTACTAGGGAGTTACTTCCTCTGGACATTTGCCATGGAGCTCAGGACGCTTCCAGTAAAATCAAATGGCCGGTCGGTACTATGTGTTGGACGTAAGTACGATTAAAAGTAGTAACGAGTATAGAAGCTTGGAACGAAGCGTAATGAAAGGGTTCAAATGGTAGCTGATAGCAGAGTGGGAATCAGGCCAGTGCCTGTAGTCAAAGGTATAGTAGTGAACCACACCATTGCACAGTATAGCTCAGCAAGCCAAAAAACTTCAGTAATCAACAGGTTTCTCAGAATGAATGCTATATTATGAGGATGAAACTCAAACTAAGCAAAAGTGGTGGACATAAAATGGAGCAACCAAGGGAAGGGAATACACAACAAGATTAACTGTCCAATTGCTGGATGGAATAGAATGCTATCCTGGCTTGGAAACTAGAAAACTAGCCTTCAGTTGCTCCTCAGACACCTCAGTGGCTCCTGTAATTATTAGGACTGCTGCCAGGAAGTAGTAAACCTGAGGACCGAACCTGACCACTCAGTGTGTCTGAACCTCAGTGGGAGAGCATGGGGTGCAGCAAAATAACCAGCTCCATGTCATAGTGTCAGGGCACTGATGAGCTGCCCAGGCTATAGGAGAGCCATGGATAGCACAGAAGGCAGTGGATGACCCCTGCAGCCTCTCTGGAGGGGCAGAGAGAGGGAACATGCTTGGCTGTGCTCATAACACCACTGCTTAAACAGCAGAGAGAGAGAGAGAGAGAGAGAGAGAGCAAGAAAGAGAGAGAGAGAGAGCAAGAAAGAGAGCGCGTGAGAGAGAGAGTGGATGGGCTTCAAAAGCAAAAGGGTGCTGCTCATTTGCTACACACACACACACACACACACACACACACACACACACATACACACACACACACACACACACACAAACACTGCAAGCTTTCAGCTCAGGTTTCTATCCTGGTTCACAAGGTGACCAGCAGCCTTCTAAACACCAACACACGCACACACTCACACACACACACACACACACACACACACACACACACACACACACACAAATAAACACAATGGCTCTGTGAACGTACACAGTAAGTTGTGTGAATCAAGCACTATGTGGTGAATAAGAGAGTCCATAGTTCTCAAATGAAGTGTGTCTTGTTACATCACATCTCAAACCACTTTCTCTGTCTGACAAACCCAGAATCTGAGTGTACCCTGAGTAGCCTTGCACCCTGAGAACCATTCTTTATCCCCGAGGCAAAACTCGTCAACAAGTGTTCTATCTTACGGAAAGTCTGTAGGATACCAGACAGTAAATTAAAGCATGACTAATACTCCTTCTGGCTCTGAAAAATTCAAGAATTGTCTTATGCTGTGTCTATGGAGATAAAAAGACAATTTAAACAAAATAAATAAATAAAATTGAAATGACTATAGCAATTGTGTCTAGGCAGTTTGTCGCCTGGGGAGATTTTAATCCCATATAAGAAAATGTCGACAAGGTCTTAAGGTTTTCAGTTGCACAGAAAGTCTGTACGGTATCAGTGCGTAAATTAAAATGTGACTAATTCACTGAATGAAACTACTACATGTCTACTGCAGCCGTATCCATGGAACTTGTTGCCAGTGGATATCTCCTTTTTCTTAAATCACATCCCTTGAGTCCTATGTTCAGTCTTGGTGCATTGGATAATTGGTCAGTAATGTGACTATTACATAATTCCTTGTTCTTTTTTTATACACATCTATCTTAGTTTTCATTTCCTGTCTAGTTTAAACTATGAGTAAAAATGTTTACTGTTACCACAAAAGAGTACAATGATATGAGTTTATAGTAAAAGACAACAGTTTGGACAAAGTTTTCTTGATATATATTAATAGTTGATATCCATCACTTTACACTTTGACATCTTAAAAGACATTATACTCGTACGCAAACACAACTCAACTATCTAATCTTGACTATCTCTATATGAATGTATCTTTGGCTTCAGTCACTGAATGCTATACTTAATTAACTATTAAGCAGTTGCTTTGTAAGCAGACCGTGTGTCGAGTAGCGATGGGATATTTACAGTTTATCTGGTTTGGCCCTGAACCAAAACCATGATCCATCCACTTGGGCGACCTACACGGGGAGTCTCTAATGTCATATTTAGAACCTACAAAATGCATTCTAATCACGGTTTATTAATAGACACTCTCTCTCTCTCTCTGTTTAATGAAGAAACTCTAACACCTTATAATTATTGGTGCATTATGGGAGGCCAGATGGATTTTTAATAGAGATGCCTGTAGTACCAAGAAAGCAGCCAAAAGATCAAAGCGGTGCCACTGGCCGAAATATTCCACCAAGCCTGGAACAAGCTCAAAGATTACTGTTTGGCTCAGTCTTGTGTTCTTATGCTCAGAACACATCCTTACGCAGCTCTGAAACTCTTTATTTACAATGTAGATTGAGCTCAGTTGGAAAGTGTACACTTTGTGGACTTAAGTTTTACTTTCAAAGTAAATTGTGTTTAAAGTTATTTCTAGAACATACTGATGTACGTTTATTACCAGGATGAGAGAGATTCCTGACTTTTTCCAGTGTGTTCTACCTGCTTGGAGCTGTGGAATAAAATATCCTAACAGAAATTGTTCTGTCAGAGAAACTGTACTGGCTACCACATATTCTGTTTAATTTTATCCAGCTTTTTTTTTTTTTTTTTTAAACCACATTTAGGTATCAGACAAGCTGTTGCAAGTGCATTTACTAATAAGATCAATGCAAACGAGTGGTCTAAATGTATGAAATGAAAAAAGAAAAAAAAAATACAGGCCTTTAAACCTTAAATGACCTTAGCAGACATTTTGGCAATTAGTGGGAATCGACTGCTCTCATAAACCAATACACAAACATTCACTGCTCTGGGCAGCTCACGTCACACGTCCCTAGTAGACAAAGGCTGATCTTCAGCTGTATGGGACTGTGTTTATCTTCAGTGAACACAAGCCTGATTGGACACAAGAAGTCCCATTATCAGAGGGTGTGACCAATAGATTCGTCTTTTGTCTGACTCAGGCTATGGGGCAGACGTTACAATCACCACCCACAAGCTAGGCCATAACTCACACCAACAGACCATTAGACAGCCAGGCCAGTAACTCAAGGTGAATGTCCTGCTCTTTCCATTAGATGTTCAATACATATTCCTAGAAGAAGAAGAAGAAGAAGAAAAAAATACCCTTTTATCGACTAGTGCACCCTTTTAAGATAATGTTTTAACCATTTATGGAAAGAGCATAAGAGCGAGGGGAGCCATCCACTCTGGGGGCTCCAGGTAGAAAAAAAAAAATCAGTTTTGAAATGGGATCCTGCTTTTTTCAAATACCTTTGGAGGGGATCATTGAGACCATGTCTTTTTGCACACTATAGAGAGGCTACGAAACCACCTTCTGGGTTTGTTTAATTCTCTGCTCATAGGCAGTGAACTTCTTGCTTGGATTAATATGTATCAGTGAAGGAAATGTATAAAAATCTCCAACAGCCACATTTCGCTTACAGTTCCAAAAGTCCTGAATTGTTGAGGAGTCTCAAAGTGAGAAGCATGATAACTGAAGAAAAATATCAAGACTTCCCTTATGAAAAAGAGAACGAAATGAAATTTAGAGAAAAGACATTTAATATCTAATGGGGTCAGTCTAGACATTAACAGGCTATATGACTAAATGGTACATAACATTTTTTTTCAAAGGTCAATACATTACTTAATGTCTGACTCCAGATCAGTAAAAGCTATTGAAAGCATATAAAATATTTAATAATATGTTAATATTCTTGATGCATCTATACAGACTTTGGAAGTTAGAACTTGTGAGGACTCCATGAGACATGGTAGAAGTTGTAAAATGCATTAATTGATTTTTCTATTTGTGTAGCTTTATGGTATGATACAAAAATGTTTTTTGTTTTGTTTTTAAAGTTGTTAACTGTTTAAGTTTTTGAAATTACAAAAGAAATCTAGTAAATATTCCAGACTATACCGGTATTTTGTTGATTTATTTTACCTGCACTTGTAGGGTTTATCGATAATAAACTTACAGATTCACCTGAAATGGAAATGGAAACTCTGCGTTCACTTGGCATTAAACATCAGTGCAAATCAGTGTTTACTTGGGCAAAATCCCTGAGCTCCTGTAGACACAGATAAAACACATGGGGGGTTTATGGGATCATGTGGGCTGAGAGACAGGTCGTTCGGCTTGTGTGTATTATTGCCCTTCAGTATCAAGTTCTCCAAAGATACAATCTCTCTATACGCCTCTTGGCCATTACGCACATCATAATGGGTCTACCCTATATTCCACTGTTAACAATGCAATAGAAGCTAGACACACAGACTTGCCTGCATGCAGCAGTCTTAATGTAGTAGTGTTTTGTTCCATATGTTACATAGGCGTCTCACAAAGGTAAACTGCCTAAATTTGTAAGTCATAAATGTATTTTTTACATTAATACCTACTCATATGAATTAGACTAGAGACCAACATGCCTGACAGAAACAATTAAGTGGTTGGTCCAAGCAAACCCAGTCCACTGTTTTGTTTGTTTGTTTGTTTCTTTCTTTCTTTCTTTCTTTCTTTAGAAAACTCTGACAATTCAGAGATGGAGAAAACATCTGCAAATGTCTTAGAGAAAACGCATACCTCCAGTTTGAAAGCAACCTAAGATGACCAAGAACATAGCCGTGCTTTAAAATCTCAACCTCATCATAAGTCCCCAAAGGCCACAACTTTTTACGCCGAGATGCAAAGGTCAGTCTCTGCTTGTCAAAAGATCATACACAACACTGTGTATGTTTTGCTTAGACATATTTTTAAACTCTCCATATAATAACAAACACCCATGCCCTGTCATCACCATCACATCTCAGCCACACTAGAAAACAAATTCTTCACACGCGCAAGCTTTACATTCAAATGACAGATACCACTTTTATCAGAATATCACTCTTTCTTCTAAATGACACTCAACACTGGCTACCCTCACATTCACAGTTAATTTTTTTCATTTATATCCAAAACACATCAATATAGAAACAAATGATTGCTCTTTAGTGAGTGGCACAGTGCATGCTGTGGAGGACAACTCTGCTAAAAAACAGTGCTTACATACAGTTTAATGGCAACCTGAGATGAGACAGACCGTACCCCCCTGTTATAAAACATTAAGCCCCAAACAAGTCCCCAGAGACCCGGCCTTGTTATACTGTTATGTGAAGGGCAGCTGTGTTCCTAATGTTAAACGTTCAGTCATACCACCCTAAGCTCATCCCATAGAACTTCAATATTACCTCAAATACTATTTTACCCTTTTTTTTTTGAGGTCTTCAGAGCCACTGCACATTATACACAGAAAGATAGTACCGTGCAGTAGTACATACAACCCATTTTAGGACAGATTATTATGGGACTGTTTCTTTGGGCCCAGGCAGGCGTCTGTACATTAACCATAAACAACATCTGTGATCAAACACTGTTTTCTATAAAGCAAAAAAAAAAAAAAAAAGACTGCGCTCTCTTACGAAGTCGTGTACATAAAAACACTGAATGGACGTTGCTCAAACGAAGGTCAGAGATGTCAAACAGGCTTCTGCAGAAAAAGCTTGAATAAGAAGGGCCCATTCACGGAGCATTAGGCGTCTGTTAAATCCGCTCCCGGAGAAGTTGGTCAGGGTGACTGACTCACGCCTAAACACACAGACCTGCTGAGTCAGGTCCGCAAGGCTGCCTCGCCGTGTTTACTTTACTTATTTAGCTATGCTATGACATTGACTCAATCCACCACTTTATGCTGGTCTACACTAATCCCTGGCCTTCTTTAGCTTTCTCAGCTGGTGCACACAGTCATTGTGTCTCCCAGTTACACCAAAGACAAGCTGCATTTCCACTCATCAAACTGTCATTAATCATTGTTCACGCTGAGCTGCTTAGTCTATAACGGAAAGAGCTTGAAGTGAACTTTGGAAGAGAGCAGTGTCTTAGACTGAAGAGCACACAGAGAACCATTCAACTTACCCGGCATCGCTCCCACTTCCACATATTAAGGCGTCCTTATCTCCGTCCACCTTGAAGTAATTGTCTGGGGATGACACAACATGAGTCAAAGGATTACATTCAGTTCACTGCTTTAATTCATATCAAAAATAGAACTTCTTCTTCTTTTTTTTTTTTTTTTTTTGGAAGACATTTTATTACTGGAAGTTTTCCTGAGTTTTTCCACCAACAGGTACATTTCTTGTTGTTAGGGTTGTTTTTATACTTGTGTTTGGGTCAACACTACGTATGGGAAAACTTGAACTGAGTGTTACTCTAATGCTTTATAGCCCTGCACTTTGGTCTTCATGTCATGGATCTCCTCTACAGTAACATGAGGTATCAGGGTATGTTTTCGGCTTTGGGGGAGTGGGGGTGGTGAAGGGGTAAATCCATTGGATGGTCTCGTGGCTATGTTTTTCTCCTCTCTCCATAAGAGAGTGCCTGAGAGATTACATGTACAATAGGGTCTACTTATTCTCTGTGCTCCTTCTGCTAAGCGAACAGGGCCCTCCATTTTATCTCCCCTTATTTTCACACTATCCTCCCTTCACTCTGTTCCCACTCCAGCACTCGAGTGCTGGTAGGCGACGGGGGCAGGATGGAGATCCGTCCACAAGTCCCGTTGGCAGCTTGCCCCCAACCTCCGCCCGTCAGCTGTCAGCATTCCTGGTTTCAGCATGGCCTTAAATGTTCCTCCTGTGTGGATATGACTTAAAAAACAAGCAGGACCCACTCTGCTGCGAATGCTCTCAGATTGCCTCGTGTTCTCCTCTGGCCCTGCATGCAGACTGATCAGGTGCTACATTTTTGGAAGATATGACTGGAATATTGCATTTGCACAGATCATGTGAGGTCTTTGGAGAATTGGCAGTTGTTTCCTCATGTCTTTTTCAAACAGTTGATTCATGATTAATGAGCTGATTTATCTTTCTATTATGGGCTGTGTCTGAAACGAAGAGATGTGTCTTTCCAGATCTTCTTTGATCAAACAAATGGGAAAAAAATAGGGTACACGCCCGCGCGTACCCACACACACACATATACAAACACACACACACCTTCACCACCAAATCAGTTATGGGCAGATTTAGCTTGATGATTTAGCTTGATGAAGTTTTTGTAATGCTAAGACTAAACATAGTCTTTTGTGACAAAGGGTCTGGTTCAATTAGCAGGTGTTTTCACCTATTAAGTCATCAGTAAAATAAGAATGAAAGAAGGGGGTAAGACAAGATGGATACCCATGTAAAGTCTGAAAAGGCAAAATTTGTTTTGGAGGCATTCAAACTGCTCTTCATTCATACAAAGATAGCAACCCTGTAGTCATGCCATGACAAGGCACATTAAGAGGAATTATCCCTCTATTTGAGTCTTTGTCCTACATCTGCATTGTGCAGGTCAAGTTATCGAGCGACGGAACTGTCCTAATTGCTATTCTCATGAAATGAGACCAACCAAAAATAAGACTAACTCTAATCTTAAATAGATGTCTGCACACCTAATTGCACTGTCATTCTCCTGCTAAATTATGTTCGACAGATCTAAATGCTTCAAACTACCTGAAAAAATATTAAGTTCAGAACAAATCTTTTTTTTTTTATCGTTTACAGACCAAAAGACAAGCTTTTTGATAAAGCTGAAGGTTCATTATGCAACACACATGACACTGAAGCCAATGTTAATAAGAGAAGTTCTCTCTGTTCATTAGGCCAGAATAACAGCCTGAATAATATTTTAACTCAAGGCAATGTATATAACTACTGGGGCAGCGTAAATGACACAAGGTCAAAGTTGTGAGAGAAGTGGAACAAATAAACTAGGAACTGAATATACATAAAATGTGACTATGGGGACAGCCACGCTAACTGGGGTAAAAGTGCCTGCATGTTTACACGTAACAAATCAATGAGAGTTTGGAAAGTCAAATCGGCAAAGTAACCATATGCAACAAGTTGAAGTCCAAGTTCAAAGGGTTTCAGAGTGGAAGAGTGGTCTTATAGAAGAATATGTTTTTGTCTTGTTATACAGAAGTTCTTGGGGGCTGCTTAATCCAGACAGAAACGTAACACTGCTCAAAACTAAATCAATCCCTTTTCTATCCTTACCTCAGCAGGAAAATTGCCTCTAATGTAATCTGCTTTTACAGACGATAGTATTTTGGCACAATAAACTGTACTTCGAAAAATAAAAGTAAATGGCTTGTTTTGGTTTTTCTTTCATGTAAGGTGTATCAATTTGCTATTTTAGGCAGCAGAAACAGCCTTCCTCTCCTTCGAAGTCATGGGATTGGTCTTAGCTATTACATATTATATAATGGGAAGATGGCTGGAGGGTACGCTCAGCCACAAGGCTCAGTCAGTTAATTGAAGAAGGAAATCTTCTTGGCTCAGGCAGTCTGTCCTGCATTCCAAACAGGACTCAGTCCGACCAGTCGCACAGTGCTCCATCTTTAAATAGCTAACGACCAACTGCACTCACTTCCAGTCAAATAAGACACGACATACCTCTTTTGTTTCTTTTGTTTCTTTGTTTTAAACTTTTTGTTTCTGCTTTCGTTCACATCATAAACGCTGCAACCATTTTTGGTTTCCACTCCCTTGGCACTCACCTTCGTCTGTGATGAACTCTTCAATGGAAGCCCAGGACCTGTTGTTGCAGAAGAAAGTGCTGTTACTGCTGAAGTTTGAGATGGTGTTGTTGATGCAGCTGAACGGGCTGCGGACACACTTCTGTCGCAGGTTGCCCATGAAGAGCTGTAGGCCAATCAGGGCGAACACACTGAGGCAGAACACAGTGAGAATCATCACGTCCGCCAGCTTCTTCACTGACTGGATCAGCGCTCCTACAATGGTCTTCAGGCCTGAGTGAGAAGCCGAAACAAGTCGGGACACTGACTCCACAGCCATAGCACAGAGTTTACTTTTTTGTTTGTTTGTTTGTTTTTAGTTTGCATATGACAAGCCAAGCATTCATAGTTGCTTGTGTTAGGTTTTAGATAGGACCTAAACAGCTCTTAACTTTGATTAGACTGGACTGAGCAAGACTGAGAATTTTATCTGGTTAGCAACCAGAACAACAAGTATCCCTCTCCAAACATAAGAGGTAATGCCACACTTACAAGGACATTGTTTGAACTGTTCTCAGAGTGTTTCATTTCTGGCTGTGATTGCTTGTCTTGGTGAATGCAAGTACTAATTGATATTTTTTTAAACTCTCTTAACCTTTGCTATTCTTGGATACAAATTTACAAATTACCCAGATTATTTTTATTTTTAATATGAAACATGCATATATATGTTGCAGATTTTATAACATACAGATGTGAATTGTTCCTAAGAATTGTGTACATTTTATTTTTTGCATTTGTGAAATAAACAAAAAATAAATATTCAATAAACAGCAAATAATGCTCAACACCAACACAAAGCAACAACCACACAAACCACACCAACAGAAAACAACATAAAACACCACAAAGAGGGCCAACAAACACAACCTCACAATCTTGACAGCTGTATTCCAAAGAAAGAAAATTTCTTGTCTTTCTTTATGAGCACCTATAACTTCTGAAATTTGACAGTATCTGCTCACTGACAACAGACCCTTCCACTGTATTCTTCTCTCCTTTATATTCATTTTGGAATATCCAATTATACAAGACCTGTCTTATAGGTCTCTCCTGCATAGCAGTCACCTCAGTGGAGTTTAATGAGGTGACCACAAGCTTCCTCAGTCACTATGAGTTGTGTACGATTGTCAATAAACGACGAGACTCATTTGGAAGAGGGTGCTGTTTAGTCGATTCTAACCTGAAACTACAAGCCTGGTCACTTTGGACTAAAGGGGACTTTGTCTGCCCAAGGAACAGATGAAGGCTGCTGGGTTCTCTAGTATACTGTAGTTAAAATGGAATAGTCTGTACGAAATATGACCCTAAAAACTGGATTATTCTGACCTGACAAAATACCTACATACAGGGACATTGACAAAATCCCTACCTACAGGGACATTTTGGTGATTTAAAGACTGAAATCAATATAAAGCTCATAATCAATGATTAATTTGATCTAGTCAATCAGAAATTGATACAGAACTCTTTATAAGAGCATGCATGTCACATATTTCAAACGTGCCATCTAAAATGACCTTGGAATTGGTGTGTATTTATTGTGGCAATGGAAAACTACTATGTTTCCACCTGTGGCTTCATTCCAATGGCAGTGTCTGCTGTGCAGTTTGTGCTGCTTACCATGCAATGTCAATGCACTCGTGAGCTAACCATGCCTGTTAGACGTCGAACACACAGGTTGAATGAGACTTTTTGAGTGAGCTAACTTAAAGCTTTAGCTACAAGGCGAAAAGTGTATCACAACCACAGCTTCTATCATATTTCACGCTGTGTTGACTTTCCAGGACAACAGCCTTATACCTAAAAACCCTTTGCTCTGAATCTCAGCGGCTAAAGTTTGTAATATTCAGTCACTTCAAATGTTAATGACCTAATAGAGACTTCAAATAAAAATCAGTTTGGATTTTTTAAAAATCTTATTTAGCTGTAATTTCTTTTTAAGGTAAAAGAAGCTGGTGATGAAAATACCATTAACATGAATCAAATGTTAATACACTAATATGAAACGGCATCATTAAATGCCGTATGTCTTGGCTGAAACTCTTCAAAAGACATGTTATTAAGCTGCCCAACTCAAAAGTCTCATCTCCTAGACCTTGCATTTCCACAAATCCACAGATCTCGTCAGTCAGAATTTACAGAGGTAAAGGAAATGATGGCTAAGCTTGTAGTCATCCTTCACTCTAGACTCTAGCAGTTAGCTACCCTTCTCACCTGGGATGACCGAGATAGTTTTCAGTGCTCGAAGGACTCTGAACGTTCGTAATGCTGAGACATTGCCCAGGTCCACAAACTCAGTAACATATCTGCAATAAGCGAGAATTGAGGCATACACAATGACAAAGCACCAGCAACAGGGCGACAACAACAACAACAACAACAACAACAACAACAACATCAAAAGGGTTGGGACGGGAATGTAAGGGATTTCTTTTTGGCTCGACCGGAGCTGACAATGAGGAAGGGAAGGTGGGACAGCTTGGTTCCAAAGGATTTGCGCTGGACAACAGCAACAATGCAACCTGTTTCCAAAACACAGAAACGCAGGAACAGGAAACCCCTTACCTGGGATTACTGAAATAGTTTTCAAAGCTCGTAGGACTCTGAATGTTCGAAGTGCTTGGAGATTGCCTACTTTTATAAACTCAGTTAGAAACCTGTGGGATTGAATTACAATTATTTGGAAACACACACACAAAATAAAAACTTGTAAAATAAACTTCCAAGCCCTGGAACAACAGAGATAATGGAAGAAGGGCAAAAAAGAATAATAACGAAAAAAGAATAAATCAGGAGCATTTCCGTTCCTCCTGATGCTTCAGGAGACACCCCAGATGTGTCACCAGCTAACATGGCGCCAGCAGTTTAGATTCTGGAAAGCGAGATCGACTCATCTGGACCCGAGTTGCTTTCATTCCATATCGAATTTCATCCATTTTGACCATTACACTGATTGAATTACTGAGATGGGGGAGGAGGGGAAAGAGTGTGTAATTGAGCCACTGGTAATATTCAAGATCTATCGCATGTGGAGCGAGCAGATGAGGCTGACAAGGCCTGGACGGCATTTGAATATGATTACGTTTGAGGTTGTATCGTTCAAACATACACCAGTCAAATGCACTGGAGCACCCATTCTGTTTCCATAGGAACCTGAAAGGGGTAACGGGGGGAGCATTTTATCGTTTATCACTGCCCGTATCCGTTTCGCAGTCATCAGTCTGGATTTAATAAAGCTGGGAATGGTTGCAAGCGCTCCTGTCAGCATCACGACACAGAGATCTGACTTATTGGCTACAGTAGTGGCTAAGGATCCATCTGATCCTACAGAGGCATCCAGTTCAAGGACAACTGCCCTGTTCAGGAAGAGAAATAAAGCCATAAAGGCCAGTGAGAAATAAGCACTTCATCACTGGAGAGAACCAGAGGGAGCACAGCAGCACGATCCTCAGAGGCATGCCATAGTGTCCCTACAGACAGGGGATCATGTAATGTAGAGGTAAAACATTGCCCACGCTCCTTAAAAGTCTGGTCATCATAAAGGAGACATGTTGAAGGCTCTTCTAGGCTTTTAGTGGTTGATGTGATGGGAAGGAGAAGGAGGAGGAGGAGGAGGAGGAGGAGGAGGAGGGGGATGGTAGTGCACCGTCTCCATATCTTCTGCTGTTGTATTTCTTTCTAAATGATCAATGATTTGTATCTCCATTTGCCATACAGAGGTCATGAAAACCTTTTTCTTTTTTAGGTAGAGCTCATTCAAAATAGATGAAAAATTATGAGAAAGGTCTTTGATTAAGTTTACAATGTGGCTCTCTTATTTGTCCTCTTCTTCTTCTTCTTCTTCTTCTTCTTCTTCTTCTTCTTCTTCTTCTCATTCTTTTATTTCTTCTTCTTCTTCCTCTTCTTCTTCTTCTTCTTCTTCTTCTTCTTCTTTTTGCTAGGATTTTGTCATGTAATCTTAGTGTCCTAATTGGTTAGTTTTGTTGATTGACAACCAAAATATCCATGAAAGGGGAATGACAGGAGCAATTAACTTGAGACTGACTACTCAATGTCTATAAACAAAAAAGAGTGAACAACATATTTAAAGACATTAAAGAAGACAAATAATGACCAGAGTGCATCTACATGTAGATGAGAAAAATGTTCAAAAATTTCAAAATGTGGAACGGGGAAAATACTCCTCACTAATGTGTGACAAATGTCAAAGTTAAATTAAATAATCAGATTGAAAAAAAATTCTCTAAAAAATTAATTTTCCACATCTACAGTGATTTTGAGTTTTTCAACGAAAATTGATCAGTTCAGATACATTATCAAATGCGCTATTCTGTAAATTAAATGATTTTTTTATGAGTCATTTTTTATGACACAGAGGAATATACAGTGAGGAATTTCACAAAGGAAATGAAGGGAAAAAACACAGCAATGGAAACAGTCATCATGGAGAGGAGCAGCAGTAGAGGTCATCAGCAGTATTGTCAGTAACACATCTACACCTCAGGGAGGACAACAATCAAATCTCTATCCTCTACCACCGTTACTATGACAACCTGTGTTTGAGGGTTAGGGTCATAAACAGAGTATATTGGTCACATTCTACTAATGAAAAATTGATTGTCTCCAATAGACATAATATATCCTTTATTAATACCAGATGGCTAAAACCAAATGATCAGTATCTAAATGAACACCTAGGATTCTTCACTATTATTTTGCTGTTTGGTCAGGGATAGGCAGCCGTTTTTCCGGGCTGCAGATCTAATACAACTTGTCTTACTAATCAGGGGAGCTCCTAAGAGCTTTGAACCAGCTCCCATGTGTCTGTGGAAAGACAAACCTTATAGGTGAATGTGACCAATGTGAGCAATCACAGTGATCCTAAAGTCTTAGGTTAGTTTTGGCTAAAGGCTGCAGGTTGGGGTGAGAACTGAGAGGAGTACTTACGCCATGACTATCACGCTGAAATCCAGCCAGTTCCAGGGGTCTCGCAGGAACGTGAATGGCCCAAGGCAGAAGCCCCTTGCCAGGATCTTTATCAGTGACTCAAACGTGTAAATGCCAGTGAAAGTGTACCTGAGCAGAGGGCATGGGATAAGGTGGATGAGGGTGGGGTGGACAGGTGGATGGGGAAGGGGGACAGAAAACAAGAGAGTTACACATCAGTAACACACAGCAGAGACACAGGGGTCAATTGAATCAATAAATCAATCAATCAATCAATCAATCAATCAATCAATCTGTCACCCCCCATCCCACCACCCAAGCAATGATCTGCTCCACATAACAGATGTCACAAACAGTGTAGAAGTAGGGGTGGGCTGGGGTAGGGGAGGGCGTATAAAAGATAGACATAGAGTCGCACCCAGTGATAGACAGAACAAGATAAGCCGACAAGGAATGGGAGGCACATGTACAAACAACAACAAAAGAAAAAAAACAGTATCAGCCCTTGAGCAATGGATAGCAAGCTCTTTGTGACAGTCACTCCTTGATGAGTTGGTAGTCATCAAGACAAGAACGGGCATTAAAATCCAGCACGTCACTTTGATCATCAAAGAAAGAGACACTCTAACAGTGTTGAGGGTGATTTGGATGAAGGATGCAGCATTCTGAAGTGCACAGTCACTTTTTTTTCCTTTTTTTCTTTCTCTCTGTCCCTCTCTCTAGTTTGATTGGGCTCTGTGATTTTCTTTTCTTTGTTTTTTTTTTTTTTTTGCACGATCTCTTGTCTGTTAATGTCGTACCTCTCAACACTGCAGGCCGCTCTACTTATTCAAATTCTTTATGAATTCATGTCTTTCACAGATGACTGGGACAATAACATCATTGTGTTTGATGAAGCCTTTTGGAGAACTAAGGAGAAATAAGGGTTGCAGAGAAGGACCACCTGACCCCAAATCAAATACTTAAAAAAAGCAGTGATCCTCACTACTCAGTCACAAAAGACAAACTGACCTGCCATGGCAGTTTCTCTTTGAAATCTCCGATTGGCTATAGGTAAGGAAACGTATGCTGATATGAACGTGATTTGTTTGTTTGGCGATCAAAGAATGCTGAGAGGTACGAATTTTTCACCTTGTAAAAAAACAAACAAACAAAAAAAAACAAGGTGACAAGTGTTGTGGTGGACAGGGATTCATAGCATGCTACATGCCACTGAACCCGATGTTCTGAGTGGAGACGAGACACTGGACGGCCCGACATTCACAGACAGGGCATATGGGTCCAGAGAGGCTTCGGAGTGTGTATGTGTATGTGTGTGTATTCATTAAAGGCTTAGTGTGTGAGTTCCCACAGTTTCTTGCACTGTATGGGAAAACTCATCTGACACTAAGATGGCACTTAACCTCTGCTGGATAAGCGTCAAAAACATGGGATAAATCCACTCTATCCATTTTTGAGATGTATGTCTTGGAGCTTTGCCTGACGGGCTGGAACCCTGTGTGACTGCATGGTGATAGTGTATAATGATGGACGGACAGACTCGGAGTTTGACAGAGAGGCAGTTCTACTGACAGAGCGATGAGGAGAGCGCAAAACAGAAGAGGAGTAAGAGGGACGTATAGTAACAGCAACATGTGTTCAGAGAGACATCCAGGTGCACAGACAGATAGTTAAGTAGACAGACAGGTAGATAGTCAGACAGAAACACTGACAGAAACACAGACAGACAGATAGATAGATAGATAGATAGATAGATAGATAGATAGATAGATAGATAGATAGATAGATAGATAGATAGGATTTAACCCATGTTCATTTCTATCTATAACAGTAAATTTTGCCAAATGAATCTGAACATTAACTCCCATTCCTCATATTCAGTTCCATCTTGATTTGTTGCTTTGTTTTTATCATTCGTGTATAACTCCCTTTAATGAAAATTTAAGAGAGCAGAACAACCAGGTGAAGATTCTGTTATGCTTTCATTCCGATGTGACATAGCAGAGGTGCAATTAGCAAAGTCATGGGGTTTGGACGCAGTCAGATTGGTAACTTACTTGCTAATTGTGGTTGGCAAGGCAACAAACACCAGGCAAAGCTTAACAGTCAGGACAAATAGGGCACAGTTGAAAGATCAATACAATCAGAGAGTGTTAGGACACAGAAAAGAAAGAGACTCAGAAGAATTGGCAGAGCATTTTAGGCCAGAACAGGCATGAATGCAACTACAACTTCAAAAATTTTTAGGCAAATCATTGAATGACTTTTTTTTTTTAATTGACTCAACTTATGAGGCTAAGGTGTCATTTGAACCTCTCTGCACACAAGTTGAGCTAGCTATGTAGCAGTGTGCCTTAAAATTTTAAGTTGGAGTTGTCTGCTTTTTTCTGATTTGCTTGTTTGTTTGTTTGTCTGCTCTGTGTGTGTAGAGAGAAGAGAGAGGTTGTACTTACTCGACATACTTGGCCCACTGCGCTGGTTCAGACATGGCCATGAAGCAGCAGTTGGTCAGAATAGTGCACATAATGAAAAGACTGAATAAAGTGGACAGGGTTAAGGAAAGTTAAGAGACATTCACAGATATATATAAAACATCATATGTACTGAGACAAGCGATCCAACACAAACATCCTTTTCAGGGTTTTTATCTTACAAAATTCTTTTATTTCTATTGAGAAGGTTAAGGGTATGTTTTCAAGGATATGATTTCACAAAATGTCTATTTTTTGGAGGGAAAAAAAGTGAAGTTTAGTGCTGTTAATTGGAAGGCCATTCTGAACTGCTGAATTTTACATGAGACTAATTAGTAGACTTCTATTTTTTTTCTGCAGTTAATTTACGGGGATAACAGGCTAATATTATAGAGGTGGGAAAAAACCCTCCAACAGTTCATAACGGTAAATTGACAGTAATTGACAGCTGCTAAATGATGCTGAAAATTATACCTCAGTCACTGAGGCGTGTAGGCTCACCCGCTGCAAATAAAATTTCATTTTGCTGCCAGCACACCCACATTGTCTTCTTTCCATCAAGCGGGCGTCTAAGTGAGTGGCACTTTGGCACCCTGGAATGACACTGTAACGTCTTATTGGTGTTTTTTTCTGGGATCTTTTTGTGCCTTCCATTTAAATGTACTTGATATCTCTACTGTAACATAATTTACACTATTTGCAAATAACTGAGTCCTTTGTTGATTTTTTTTGTTGTTGTTGTTTTTTTGCTCCAGTTCTGGATTGACTTCAAAAAGAATGCCTACTTTTAGGACATTCATAGCCATGAGTTATTAGTAACCCAGTAATCCCTTTGGGCCTGAGAAAATATTCAGCGTAATAACCGTCACAACTAAGGGACCCCCCCGCCCCAGTCTTCTAAGCTCTTTGTACCAAAGGACGGTTAGAGACCCTTTTATGCTTTAACGGCCCTTTTACATTCTCATATAGCTCTCTGTAGAATGAGTCATAATAACAAACAGATCGCCTGACGTCCAAAGCGTCCGCTCTCGCTCACGGCTAATAGGAAAAGTCCATTTCCTAAGCTTGACCCAAATAATATGAGCATAGAGGCGGTGAGACTCCGTTTTAATACAGTCAGCATGCTCAGTCAGAGGCTCAGTGTTAGCTTAGTGCTAAAATCCCAGGTTTTGGAGATGTAATGTATGCAGTAATCAGGGCTCTTTGAGGTCCCACTATGCCCTGTTGAAGAACACATCTCTCAAAGATGCCATGTTTTGATAGCAGTTCCTCCTAAGATTGTTTTCCCTTCTTTGACTCGAATGCTTATGTTCCCCTGCGTGTAAAGAGCTTGTCTGATTTGCAAATCATCCCCCCCCCCCCCTTCCAATAACCCCGATCCGTTCAGCATTGTGTGTGTGGGTGTCACGCATCCCTTTTTTCTCACAACTGAATGTTATGAATGCGCTCTGGTGGCGCCAGCTAATCAAACACGTTTCCGCGGGTAATCTGCTATGAAGGGCGAGCGTGTGGCATTGGTATGCACTGCCCAAAAAAGTGCCCATTGAAGAGGCACACGCGACACTCAGCCCTACACTCTGATAGCTGTAGGCAGCTTCAAATACAGGTGGTCCACCCCCCCACCCGAAGCCCCCAGTCGCTATTACGTAATCCGCGAGACGAAATGTTCACCTGCATAAGCCTTTTTTTTGTATGTTTTATGTAATGGCAGGTACCATGGCGACAGGGCGGGGCACATGGGAGGCTGCGGCAGACCCTATAAGGACAGTGTGAGGGAGAGCAAGGTGAGGGGGGTGGGCAGACCTCATCAACACCTCCCGAGTAAACCTCTTCACCTGCTTATCACGGCAGACAACAGCAAAGTATCCACGAGCCTAATATTTCTTAACACCCCCTCCCCTCCCCCTCCCCAGCACAGCCCGGAGTCCTGCCTGATATTTATAGCAGCTCTGGGTGAAAAGAAGGGCCGGGGGGGGGGGGGGGGGGGGGGTGTCGAGAGGAGGGTGACGGAAGACGAGGTGTTGGCCAGACCAGCTCTGGGAAAACAGCCATCCAAACTTGGCATTGTCTGCGCTAATGGACTCACTCCCTAAACACACAGGCATAACCCTTAAATGTCAAAGCCCAAGCAGTTCGGTAACAATGCAAGTGTGAGAGCATGCCCTCAGACTTCGGAACAGTTGACGGACCGTTGTCAAATGTGACCGCCGAGATTTGGAAGTTCCTGTTTCTAGAATGTTCTCTGTCCCCTCGAATCCCACCGTTACTTGACGATGTCTTTATAAATTTATATCGGTATAAATTCATTTTGTGGTCCTTGATGTTTTCATTTGAATTTAGATATAAATTGGCAGTTATAATCAGTTCTCCATTTAAGGTGGGGAGAACAACAACAACAACAAAAAAAGAAACCAGAGACAAATATTGACAAAAGTTAGCCAAAGTGCACCACTTATTGACCAAAACCCTGTACCATTACAGATCAAGTAAAAGAGAGCAAATACAGTTTAAATAACATTCCATAAAAGCAACATCAGCAATTAGGTCTTTTTTTTCCTTTAAACAAAATGGAGTCCTCAGTACAGCAGCAGAAAAAAGGATATGAGTGTACTAAAATCTTTATTGATGCTCTTCTAACAGGATGAAAAGGGCTAAAAATATAGAGTGCAGATGTGGCACTAAATCGGAAGATGGCCTTCCCTTTGTTCAGTACTATAAAAGTCTGTGGAGAGGAAAAGACAAAGAAATACAGTGAAGTGAGCAAGAGGGGAAAAAAACCAAAATATGATTGAAAGAAAAGTGAGCTTTCTTCACACAGCTGATTTGTCCACTCATTCTCTTGACCTCTCTCTCTCTCTCACACACACACACACACACACACAACTACAATCCACTTTCCCCGCACACCAAAACAGAAACACTTTACTTTGAATTCTGATATGAAACAAAACGGAGGGAAAGATGGAGAAGACTCAATGCTGTCCACTTTATTTAGCGTGAGTTATCATGGGTTGTCTCTTGTTTCTCTCTGCCCAAAGAGCACTGGTAATGAACTCAGCAGCTCTATTATTCCATTAAGAAGACAGCTGATGTACTGTGACACAATAATGTACAGTAGATCTTCTGCCTTTACGGCTCTATCCCTCATGGTCAAAAAACTTCACCTTATTGGAGTTATACTGGGTCACTTAAAAGCTGGCACCCACAGTAAAGGATACAGAGCTAATTTAGACAGCTACTTTAAATTTCCTTTGAGTCTAATCTTTTAGTCTATATTACAGTGCATATAAGTATTTTTGTTCATCATGGTCAGTTTTAATGTAATTTTAGTTGATGAAAGCTATGGACGTTTTAGACAGTAAAATTAGGAACTTTAGAACATTCTGTTCGTTATATTATGAATTTTTGGGGGGGAAGGACTTCAACATGAGAGAATAAAGGCTATTATAGAAAACCTTTCGTTACAGTTTTCACTTATGAAATACAAACTACTCTATACAGCCTAGAAGCACAGCAGATATGTTCTCTAAAATGAAAAACACATACCATATTAACTTTCTACAATTAAGTCTGTAAGTCTTTAAACGTCCGCAAAGTGCAGACTGTAATGAGGATCGTTCTGAATTAGGTTAGATCTGAACAACTGATAATTCCTGAATTACTGTAAAAAAAGAAAAAGAGAGAAGGTATGACACATTAATGTACCTGAAGTGTTAAGCAGACAGTCTAAGTTTGTCTTACGATTTTGTTTATCTATTTGGTCGCTTCTCTGAACAAATACCGCAAAACAATCTCGCCAGAAGTCAGACCATTACAGGAAAACACTCCGGGGAAACCTCAATTTCAAATAATAAAAAAGAGAGAGACAGAGAGAGAGAGGGAGAGAGAGAGAGCATGTTTGTGTCAGGCTGTCAATTAATTAAATGCATGCTCAATATCTGAAAGGCACATCTGCCTCTCTCACACCTAACGCTCACATTTGAGATTAATCTGACCCTGTTTCCATGGAACTGTATCACTACAATAATGATGAAGAAATAACAAAACTGGGGAAAAAAAAAACGCAGAAAATAAATTACAACATTACTCAATGGAGGGAATTCGGTCACCAAGGGACCCTGTCTGTCGCCATGGGCGACACAAGTAGAGGAAGGTCTCTATCCCAGAGGTGTACAAACAGTTCCATTTCCCAGCAAAGATTCATGGCATCCTCAGCGTGCTGGATTTATGCCATCTCACTATAGCATAAATAACATAGCCAGTCAGAGCCACAAGAATAATTGTGACCAGGCAACATCGGGTCAGCAAAATCTAGCACTGCCATGATAGCAGAATGTGGCAGCTCTTCCCTTTTCTGCATGACATGTGTGTTTGCAATATGTCTATATATCCAGCAGCAATGACAGCTCTTGCCCTTGGCATCTTTGGTAATTGCAATAATTGCCCCTCCAGCTGTAAAAAGCTGCTGCGTTCATACGACACTTTGACTGCGTTTGTGCGTGCGTGTGACACCGCGGCCACGTTTGCTCCTGTTTGTCTCCTCTTCCCTCATATTTCTCTTGGGAGGTGCATGTGTGTGTTTGTGTGCATGTGTGTGAACAGGATAACAAAGAAAAGGGTGAACAGGTAATCTTTTTGTAAGTAAGAGCAACTAAGGCCTCATGGGTAACATATATGGGGGTGTGCGTGCGTGTGTGTGACTGTGAACAGGATAAAGGACAAAGAAAAGGTGAAGATGTCTTCCCTTTGTAAATAAAAGCAACTAAAACCTATCTATATACAGACAGGATATAGATACTCTCTCTCTATTTTATTCCTCGTTTTTTTTTTTTTCTTTTTTAATCTATGGCATAGAATCCATGTTAAGAATGACTGTTATTGAAGCCAGTGGATTTATCCACCAGGAGAAAATTTTTGTGTAACGAAATCTCTCTTGTGCACAGGTCACACGAATGAGACACATCCAGAGATTATTACAATGGTAAACAGGTAGCTGTCTCTTTGCTGTCCTCTGCTTTTAACTTTTGAGAAAACATACACAAATCATGATAGAAAGGTTAAATATTTGCTAACTGGACTGAGTAGCTTGTGCTTAGAATGGCTGTTTTAAACTAAATTGGAACAGTCAGGCTGTTTGTTTTGTCTGTGCATTGCAAATACGTAAAAAAAAGAAAAGAAAAAAAGAAAAAAAGAGGGCCGGTGATCGTTTTGATCTGAGGAGAGAATGTCCGTCTTCCCTCTGACTTCACAGTCCGTTCATCTGGTTTAAGCCATAACAACAGCTTAGCATGAGGGGGAACGTGGCATTTTTCCCCCATAAGGAAAATTATATTTAAAAAAAAAAGTGAACTTGAAGGCAAAATTTTAGCTGAAATCCATAGAAATGGAGATTTGTTTGGGGGCTCTGTGTGTGGCAGAGAGAAGCACACACAGCAGTGGTAGCATTAGGACTCCTCATCAGCTCAGTGACTCATCCTTTTCATCAGTGCTTTCCTCTTTTCCTCTTTCCCTCTGAATCAGCTCAAATAAATCAACGGCCTGAACACAGCTGACCAGACCCTCACAGCCAATACTTACCTTTCATCAAGCAGTATCTGTCAGGGTTAGGTGCATTTGTGTAATTGGATTTGAATTCTCTCTCCCTCTCTCTGTATATATATATATACGCACACACACACACACACACACATAATTATAAATATTTATATAAGATATCGTGCCTTGACTTAAAACATGATACTCCTTTTTTTTTTGTCAAACAGAACTTCACCAAAAAAGTCTTCTCACTCTCGACAGACAACTTTACTCTCTTGTCTGCTCTGTATTTCTGTCTCTCTCTCGCTCTCTCTGTCTGTCTCTCCTTCTTTTTCCTCCCTGTCCATATCTCTCACACCCTTTCCCTGTTGTCTCTCTCTCACACACGCTCACACTCACACGCACACACACATCACACATCACACACACACACACACACACACACACACACACACACACACACACACACACACATTAATGTACAAAAACAGTAATGCACATATACAATATTGATGTATTTGTTTCATGTCATCTTGGTACATCTCTCTCTCTCTCTCTCTCTCTCTTCCTCTCTCTCACTCACTCTCTGATTCTGGAAGTAGAATGGGTCAATGTCCTCCAGCGGCACCCCCACCAGTTCAGACGGAATGTCTCCAAAGATGCGGGGCAGTTGTTTGCCTGCCTCCAGGTCGACCCGGGGCTGGGGCAGCTCCACGTCTCCCAGGTCCTCCTGGTACTCCTTGGCATTCCTGGCCTCTTCCTCAGCGATCCGCTGTTCGATGCCAGCCAAGGATTCACGAGTGAACCGGTGCAAGCTGTCGGGACCCGGTGGAAACAGCATGGTTGCCATCTTTTCATCCTGAGTCTCCTATCCTAGTGGTTACTTCACAGCTATGGAGTAATGAAGAGAAGAGAAATAAATTAGTTACTTCGAAGTTTCAGTCACTTTTTGCCATTAAGAGGTCTGAAACATTTAAAAACATCCAGTAAGAAACAAGTGTTTTAGTGTGCAACATTAGTGTAACATTTAGTGTAACATTAGTGTGTCTGGACATTACACACAGTAAAGCCTTTAGCTGGGCACAGACTCGTTCGACATAGCCAGACGATGAAATCTATTTGAAGGTTTATTGTAAGTGTAGCAGCAGATTGGCAGACGGATCCAACAGGGTACTTCACACTACACACGTCTCATCGTTGTACTCAGTCCAGTCAATGCTAAAACAGCAGTAAAGTGAAAACTGTCCAGACTCACTTTCATAAGCCGTGAAAGACTAAAATAGCTCTCGTGAAACAAATGATTAATATCGTTTAAGAATCAAAGAAAAAAAAGCAGACATTGATTTTTTTCATGGGCCTGGTTTGAAGGTTTTGAATTTCATCATGAATTTTATCATTGCTCCCTGCCGTTTTACAAGGGGTTAAATAAAGTTGTGCATGAGCCACTTCCCTTCTTCGTTTTGTACTTAATCTAGCCCTTTATTTCCATACCATTTCAGCTATTCACAAAGCGGGGGCTGCTTCGCGCAGGCCCGACAGAACAAAAACACGACACGCTGGAATTGTTTTTCTCGCCTTGAAGCAGAATCTCCAACTGAAGGAGCCCCTTTGAGAAAACTCCCACTGCTTTCAGGACCTCCTGCTTTAGTGTCTGTCCATCTCTCTCCACAGCAAAGCTAGCACACACATGCACACACACAGACACACACACACACACACACACACACACACCAACACCAGCATTCATTTACACAAAGAAACACACCTATTACGTAAATAGATATGGCTCCAGAGGAGGTTGACTTGTCTTACATGTAAATGTATCTTGGACTTGAACAGTTTTAGTTGTTGCCTGACCTCAGAGAAAGTGTAGGTGGCAAAAAATTTCAGTTTCTGAATTGTTTCTGAAATGGTAAAAAGGAAAAGAAAAATAAATAAGGAGTCTGTGATTACAGAATGAACAGCAATCTTTTTTTCTTTCTTTTTTTTTTATTATTTTGGTTGTTATATTGGAGGATAGAAAATTCCAGCAAGCAGTGCTACCGCAGCTGTTGCTGTGTGAAGAAACCAGCCAGCTGATCTTAGCACACCGGGAGAAAGAGAGCATGTGGGGTGGCTAAAGCTAGTCTATCCAATTACCTAAATCTATTATTCAAATTGATTGTGTGAGAACCCTTCAACTGTGACTAGAGTAGTCAGGCCCAGTTTGGAGGAAATTCAGTGACCTGTTAACCTCTTGCCATACGTTCTCTCTACAGTAGCCTGCAGTGTAATCTGCCAAGTGCTTTAAGTAAATAAATAAATAAATAAATGTTAATGAGGGTGAATAAAGGTGACTGCAAAAAACTACCTGATCATATAAGATGTTTACAGAAGTTTACACTGCATCTTTGTGTAATATGTACTCTAACTGGCCCAAAGGGTGACCCTATTAAGTCACAAAACAGTCTGACATTCCAATATATATAAATATATATATTTTATATATATGTGTGTGTGTGTGTGTGTGTGTGTGTGTGTGTGTGCATCCATACATATATGTGTGTATATATATGTGTATGTGTGTGTGTATGTGTGTGTGTGTGTATCCATACATATATGTGAGTATATGTGTGTGTGTATATGTGTGTGTGTGTGTGTGTGTGTGTATATAAATAATAAAAAATAAATAAATAAATAAATATATATATATATATATTTTGATTCAGGGGTCCACTTTTCAGTGGAACCTCAAATAGACCAGTTGATTGATTTAAGTCATATTTTCAATATTGTGTTCAACAGGACAAAGGGCTAGTTTAGAGGAAAGTAGTTTTTGCGGGGGAAAAAAAAAAACAAAAAAACAACAACACTGTGGACCTGCTGAAAATGCCATTGCAATATGGGTCACTGGGAGTGCGGAACATGTTGAATGGACGAAGAGTTTGTTTTTCGGGGGGCAAACTCAGGGTATTCTTTCTTCCTGATCACTGGAGAGCAAGTGGGCAAGATTGAAGGGAACAAAGAGGGAAAGAGAGAGAGAGAGAGAGAGAGAGAGAAAGAGAGTGAGGCAGAGATGCTGTGTTTTGGCGGAGACTGCAGTGGCGTTTGGGTTTACCTCAGGACAGGATGCCCTGCTTTCCTCGTGTTTGCGGGGGCACGCAGCCCATGACATCGATGCAGCCTAGCAGCTTGTCGCTAAGAGAACTGCCCTGCGCTTCCGATCGCCTGGGCCATTACACGGCCAGAGACCGAACACATCGAATCGACTGCTGGCCTTTGCACATCTTAACACATTGCATGAGGACACAGTACAACAAAAAACAAACGTGATCTAATGTCAGGACTGGCCGAACCGCAAACAGCTTCTTGGTTCAGAGGTCGAAGGAAAACGTGAGCAAGCTGCAAACACTGGGGCATCATTTTATTAGACTATTTGCAAAAAACATATTTATTTACTGCACATATGTACGCACATTTGTTGGAGATTTTGGGATGATAAAAAATTGACTTTCTCAAAGTCTCATCCTTGCGTCAATCCGATATCATGAAAGTTGTGATTAGTGATTGTTAAAAATCACATTGTTGTTGGAAACACCAAAAACTACAGCTTGGACAATGCTAAATTAAACTGAGCTGATGAGAATTTGAAATGCAAGTCCCATAACAATCAGTAATAACATTAAAAGTCATAATTATGTCTGTGTTAAAGTATTAAACCCATAAACCATTCCCACTCATTTGAAGCCAACTTGTGAATTTTGGCCCCACATTGCAACACAGCCTAACACATCCACTGGGGGGTGGGGGTCCTTGCCTTTTGGTAATGCCTGTTTTGTCTCATCAGCGTCTGGGCAGGAACGGTGAACAGTGGCGCCGCTGTGAATTGAGGGACACAGCTCTCCTATCTGCACACTTGACAATGAGAAGTTACAGAGCTCCAGTGAAATGTCAGCCAGGGCCCAGATCGCAGTAAATGACATCATAAAAGCTCCCTTATACAGATAGCACATAAAAAAACATGTGCATTACTGTCAAAGACACAGCATAAACATTCACGAGAATGTGTCTTGTTAGCGAGGCTACGGCAGCCTGCCAAGACAGGTGACAGCAAATGCTGGTAATCTGCACATATATTTATGAACAGCAGGAAAGGCCCTGAAGAAACCCTTTAAAGTGAGAACAACTTTCTACACTTGTGAAAAACCAATGACCCCATCAGTGAGACCCACAAACCCATAAACTCACAAACTCATGGCATCAACCAGTTATTATTTGTTTGTTTGGGGCTTAATGCCATGTAATGTTGTGAGTGGATTTAGCCCTGTTTTGGGCGTGTTTTAATGAACATGATAGGGATTCTGAGTGGACGCATTGAAGCTCCTACAGTCTCTTCTGTCTCTGTCTCCCAAAATGTGAACTTAACTGGCCCTTAGCCAATGCAGGCACCTCCTTCTCCAGGAGAAACCTAACCAACATGAATCAGTCCCCCACACACACACACTAACCCTCTGTACTGTTACACTCCTAGTACCTGTTACTAAAAGGATCACATTTTAAAAAGAGCCTTTTTAAAAAATTACTGACAAATGTCAATAAGAAAATAAATGAATTTGACATGGACAGATTTGACTTTGATTAGCCTACCATTTTACATAGCCACCAATGGAAGCTACCTATTGGTGTTCAACATAGAGGCCATAGTACCGCAATTTTATGGCAGGCCAACTGAAGCAAGTATTTGTGTTTGGGAAGCACTCCACAAGTAATATGCACTCAGTGCTGAGGGTACAGGACGGTTCCTTTTTCAATCAAGCGCTGCCTCCCACCATCCTCCCCCTTACAGAGGTAGGTCAACACCCCTCATACACACACCCCATCCCCCGGCCAGAGCCTGTGATTGACCTGGGAATCCCTTTGGGAAATCAGGAATAAAGTGTTTGTACACAAGGAAGTGAGACCATTACCTGCTGACCAAGTGCTCTCTGTATTCAGTATTCAAGCTTTTTGTTTTACACTTTACAATGGCCATACATTTTCTTTTCTACAGTGAAGAAATGTTAAGTTGAAGTATAAAGTATTAGCATGACCATTCAGTTATACCTGTTATATATGTGCGTACATATGTATTTATATGTGTGTGTGCGTGTGTGTGTGTGTGTGTCTACTGTATGCATGTATGTTTTTGAGTGAGTATGTATGTATGTATGCATATGTATATATTTGTGTGTGTGTGTGTGTGTGTGTGTGTGTGTGCATGTATGTATGTGTGCCAAACATCAGTGCCTATGTACTGGCTGTCTGCCCAGTGCAGTTATTTAGTAGATGTCCCTGAGTTCTAAGTGGCATATGGTATTATGTATCCCCTGGGCTGTGTACAGCTCTTTCCCCTGATCAAATGTTTTGATCCAACTCTACTCCAATGTGGTCTGACACATTGAATATGACTATAAATCTGACAGCAAACTGCTGGAGGGGGGAATGATATGTCCAATATGCCTCGTATGCAGCTTCCAATGTGGCAACCCTTTGTGGAGAAAAGGATCTGTCACGACAGAGCACCAGGGGTGACCCTAACTCTGCTGAAAACCTTAAATCTGTCATCAATCTGTTCTCTGGCGAACAAGCTTCGGGTATCGATTAAGACGTCACAGAGATACAGACGTGGGGAAAAAAGGGGGATCGCGCTTAATCAATCACACCTTTTTTAATTGACGAGCACTTTTTTATCAGTCATTTATTACTGAAATGTTCGATCCCAATAGGATTACAGACCATCTTTAATCTTGTCGCCTTCTCTCTGAAGACTGGGTGGCCCTTGGTCCCTCAGAAGCTGCGACTTGTGTGCTTAATTAAAGAGTGAACATTGTGAGCAGTGTCAAAGGTGATTGGTCACCTGTTGGCACACCTTTGATGGATTGTGCTCCATCATCTCCACTGTATGTACACAAAATGAACCCTGAATAATCAGTTTCCTTTGCCAAAGTCCAGAGAGTGAGACAGTCAGTATATTACAAACAAAGAAGATGAAAAATAGAGCAATGTCAATTCATTTAAAATAAACAAATAAACAAACAAAATTACATTCAAAGATGATATAAAATATAAAACTTGAGCAGATACACTGAAACCTACATAGTATAAGTTCAACACCGAATGACTAAAAGTATCTGTGAATCATTATTATTATTATTATTGTTGTTGTTGTTGTTATTTCTGTCTTTCTGTTGTTATTTCTGTCTTTCTTCTGTCTTCTTTCTCATTCCACCCGAAAACTACTGTTAACCAACATCAAACCATATCACTGAATTCAACAGAGTACACTGGCTTTCCAAAGCTCCCCCACTGTTAGTCAGTAGTATCCCAACAGATTTCAGGAACCAAATGCATTATTAATTTGGATTACTTAGTGATGCTCTGTTCTCAGAGTACCACCACCATTTAGTACAACTGCATCTTCCATTACATATGTCTACTGCATTTAGTACAACTCTACATCTTCCATTACATATGTCTATGACTGTATTCAGTACAACTCTTCATTTTCCATTACATATGTCTATGACTGTATTCAGTACAACTCTACATCTTCCATTACATATGTCTACTGCATTTAGTACAACTCTTCATCTTCCAATACATATGTCTACTACTGCATTTAGTACAACTCTTCATCTTCCAATACATATGTCTACTACTGCATTTAGTACAACTCTTCATCTTCCATTACATATGTCTACTACTGCATTTAGTACAACTCTTCATCTTCCATTACATATGTCTACTACTGTATTCAGTACGACTCTTCATCTTCCATTACATATGTCTACTACTGTATTCAGTACAACTCTACATCTACCATTACATATGTCTACTACTGTATTCAGTACAACTCTTCATCTTCCATTACATATGTCTACTACAGTATTTAGTACAACTCTTCATCTTCCATTACATATGTCTACTGCATTCAGTACAACTCTTCATCTTCCATTACATATGTCTACTACTGCATTTAGTACAACTCTTCATCTTCCATTACATATGTCTACTACTGCATTTAGTACAACTCTTCATCTTCCATTACATATGTCTACTACTGCATTTAGTACAACTCTTCATCTTCCATTACATATGTCTACTACTGCATTTAGTGCAACTCTTCATCTTCCATTACATATGTCTACTACTGTATTCAGTACAACTCTACATCTACCATTACATATATCTACTACTGCATTTAGTACACCTCTTCATCTTCCATGACATATGTCTACCTCTGCATTCAGTACAACTCTTCATCTTCCATTACATATGTCTACTACTGCATTTAGTGCAACTCTTCATCTTCCATTACATATGTCTACTGCATTCAGTACAACTCTTCATCTTCCATTACATATGTCTACTACTGCATTTAGTGCAACTCTTCATCTTCCATTACATATATCTACTGCATTTAGTACAACTCTTCATTTTCCATTACATATGTCTACTACTGTATTCAGTACAACTCTTCATCTTCCAATACATATGTCTACAACTGCATTCAGTACAACTCTTCATCTTCCATTACATATGTCTACTGCATTAAGCAAGGTAAAGCATAAGAACTTATTTAAAACCTAGGGAAAACCCTACTCGTTGTTGTGAGACTTTGGGTAATCTTTAGCAATCAGAATGCTCTTAGCCCTACTCATTTAAACTGAATTTAGTTAACTGCCGCAGTGAATTATCAGTTCGTGCCAGATACTAATGGACCTTCATAATGGCATGATTCAGTGTAATTTCACCATTTGTCTCTCAAAAGAGGGATTTAAATTGACCCGTAAGTTAAATTTAATATTTTGAGGTATATGAGTGTGTGGCTAGGCAGAAAATAAGGCACTACAAATAGGATTGCTCAGCTAGATTTACTTAGCTTACCGACTGAGGGCAACTACAAAAAAAACCCTTAAAAATTCAAGCTACCCCTCTATTACCACCACTGGGGGTCAAGTCATTAAGGTATATACTTTGTCTGTATAGACAGATGAGTCATCTCAAACATGACAAAATTATCCCTGTTACAAAACAGAAGCAGTCATGTTAAAAGTCTTTCAGAAAATCACAACCACCTTGCAACCACATGAACCACATGCTCATGGTCCTCTGGTTACACAAGGCCTAACCGCTAATGTCCTGCCATGTCAAGTAGCCTACTCCCACAGTGCCTGAAGTATGCAATAAAGACACATGAAATACGAATATGAATACCTTTATTGTCAATGTACAACGAGATTCAGTATGTTAGACAGTACACTTTGACATCTCATTTGAAATGATTTGACTCACCCTGATAATGCTCTTTCAGTTTAGGTCATATGTTTCCTTTCTTTTTTTCTTTTTTAGGTTAGAATGGGGGTGTTGAAGCCGTCATTGAAAATGAGGAAAAACATGTCTGAGAAGATGACTGTCTGACCGGGTTGAAATCACTCCAGCCGTTTTTTTTTTTTTTTTTTTTGTGGGCATATTGATTCCAGCGAGCTGAGGGAACCGAACATTCCCCGTCGTTAACACATGACTATCATGCTAACACTGCTTAAGGATGGAGAGAGTGACTCCGGTGGTCTGTGCAGTGATTACCGGAACCCCGGCAGAACACCCGTGTCAATCAGCCCCTCCCCTCCCATCCCCGACCCTCCCCAACCCCTTCATTTTCCAGGGAAACTGCAGCCTAACCTGCATGTGTGTGCGGGAAACCAATTAGTGATTAATATGCTGATAAGCATTTGAACGCTCGCCGCTTCCAAGGAGGCTGAACCACTGCCGTGAAAGCCGTGGTGGATGCTAGACGGAGCGTACCGTAAGCTCTCTTTCTTTGACATCACTTTCTTCAGTCACTATCTCAGGTGGAACTCACTTTCTCTCTTTCAAAATCTCTTCTACTGGAGTACTGTCACCACTGTTTGTCGGGCCAGTTCTGTGGACTGTGTGTTTAGTCCATAGACACACATGCCCTGGTGGGACATAGTTTCATGGCAACAATATAAAACAGGCTAACAAACATGAACTCTTTGATCGCAATAACAAACTCCACCAGGGTAGGTTTGAGGTTGTAGTGATTGACTAGAAAACACTGTGGCAGAACATCTGGAACAAGTTAAGCCTCATGTCATGTGCTAAGAATAACTCTTATAATACTGCAACATGAGGAGGACATTGCTATGCCCCAAAGTTCCCTCTCAAACTTCATGATTTTTTTTTTTTATTGAGTACGTGAACTTTACTTAGATTCTTATGCACCAAGACATTTTAAGTGTCTTTCTTGGCAATTTACCCTTTTTCTTCAATGGATTTCTGGCTATGTCCAAAATGCCTTAACTGGAGTGATTTTTTTGTTAATGTACTATAGGTTCCTGTGTTAAGGTTAACACTGATGCTGATGTTAGTTGTGATTCTTTCACTGTTCTCAAACTGATCCTACTGTGCACGGTGTGAGTGGGACCTTATGTTTGTAAATCACACTTGACGCTGTAATAATCTAACCAATCACTGTGATCTTTTACGACCCGGTTTTAATTGCGCAGCGGTGCCTGTTTGCCGTCTGCCCTGCTCACGTCCTCTACTGCATGATTCGAGTTCTTTCTGCCCTGTGTCAGCCCGTCAATGTTCAGCTGTCACTTTTTAAAAGTAGGCCAACCGAGGCCCACCCTCCATCCAAAGCTTTACCGGACATATGCCTCTGCCAGAAATCACCTTTTTGGTGGCAGGGAGAGTATCCGTTTATCTATGTCTATGTCTGTTGTTTCAGATGGTCTCCAAGCCTAAGCCTCATACAGTGCCACCTGCAACACAACCCGCGGAAACCCTACGGTGCACAAAGCAAACTAGCAGTATTATTAGAGATCGCTGTCAGACCTCAGTGTAAAGAGAAACACAGAGAGCACAATGCCAGCTAAAGAACACTTGCTGCTTTGGAGAAGAACACTTGGCTTTGAGGTGTCAGCTGTCATTTATGTTAAGGGTCACAAAGGCCTTGACCGTCTAAACCATTGTCCAACTGTGTCACCCCCTGGGTCTCTGGAAGTCCCTCCCACTCTGCTGCTAGCAGGCATTGATTGCCAATAAACCTTTATCATTGGCTGAAATGGATCAAGAAAGCACCAACCAGACGCAAATATGCAAATATGTGTGGTATCAAACTGTCTCAGCTGCATTACCATTTAGATGAGTAAGCACATATGGAATCATTTTTCCCTATATTTTCCTCATATTCTTTCCTCTCGCATCCCAGACCTTTCAAATGAGGATTTGCTCGTCCGAAAATGAACCTGGCCCGAGGAATAACAAAACGTCAATAATGAAATACTGATGGTTTCATTTCAAACCTGTCACCTCCATCCTGGGTGTTCAGATGACTTCTCCAGCACTAGGCTTATTTTCCTGTTTACTCACTGTGGGATTCCCTTCCCTGCTTTAGCTCTTCTTGCTGCTGTCTGCTAGCCGAACCTAAACATCTTACACTGCCTGTTATCTGTAAAACTGGTTTTGACAAAATGGTTTTCACACTTGCAGAAGTGATGTCGATCGAGATTAGTTGTCCTGATATCACTTTTATTTACACGGTAATTGCAAAAATAAAATGGATCCTCGACACTTATTAGCTGTCTGTGCCTTGTCCATTAGGCATTTTGTGGTCTTTTAAGTTGCTCCAGTTATGTTGACCCACATCGAGGAAACCATATTTACTTGGGTCGCTCTTATGTTCTTTACGGCTTTAAAATAAAAAAAAAAAAGCTCTAACAGTTTAAAGAAGGAAGCAGAGATCAGTTCTTTCTCTCTCTTTTTGTAGTGCTATTTTTCTCCTTGACTGAATCCCGGGGTTCTGTAATTTTGGAGTGTGCTCTCCTTTAAGCCCTGCATGTGAATTCCCCACGTTTATTAAACTTCCAACGCTACTCACGCACACATTTTAATTTTCATTCCAAAGAGGTCAGGCTGTGTCTAGCTCTAGTTCTTTGGGTTTTTTTTTTTCTGTAATAGCTTATGAGTTGTCCATTTCCAAGTTGCTCCAATTTGCCCTTCCTGAACAGTGGTTTTCCCTCTCTATTTTAACCAATTACCCAGGCAAACCACAGACATCAACCTGGCAGAGTGACAGTGGGAATGACAGTGGGAATGAAGACTTCCCTTTCTGCCCTCTCCTACAAGGATCCTTACAGGGCGAACATGATGTTTCCCTACCAGTGTAAACAGAACCGAAATCCCTGATGTTTTCCACAGCAAAGAACAAATCAAAATAACAATAATGATCATTATTAACTTTGAAAATGTTAGACCGTAAGATACCGTGATAGAAAGCAACTATGAAATATTTCTCACAGAAAATATGATATATAATAATTGTAACAAGTTAGTCTCGTGCTATAAAAGAAATGATTTCTGTAAAGTAATTATGCAACTGAAGTACGACATTTTTGAAAAAGAAATCTTGACATGAAAGATTATTTTCCTGTGACACATAGCAACCTTACAATGATGATTGTTCCCTGCACATAGCAGCAGCATGTGCCGGCACACACACACACACACACACACACACACACATTTCCTTGAAGTGACATGAATGAAGTGCCTTATCAATGAGTCACTAGCTTTTAAAGGCTTGCCATGTGAGAAAATGTTCCAGTCACTCAGTGAGTCACAGAGACTCACTTAAGGATATCATACATTCAAAGACATATTGTCCTGTGCACAGAACTTCACCTTTTAACATTAAATTATCTAATACATAGAAGGTGGAGAGAAAAACAGCTGTCAGCGTTGTACTGTGCTTGAACAAAAAGTGCTTGAACAATTGCACAATGAACACAGCTATCTGACAACAAAGCATTTCATTTTCCTTTTTTTTTTATGCCATTACATTCTCCAAACTACACTTTGAAAAAGATATATATCGAAAAAAAAGAAAAAAGAAGAAGAAGAGAAACCCTGTTTATATTCTTGCTGAAAATAGAAGTTGGGTTTTCCATAACAGAGTTGCCAGCACTCGAGGTTTCCAAAACTCCATTTTAACAGTGCATAGCCATCATTCTAAAGGCTAATGCTTTAGGGCGCTGCTGTAAAAGCCTAGCTACAAGTCACCTCTGCCGCCCTCCCCCTCAGCGTGCCGGCGTAAAGTTTATGGGCAGGGGTGCAGCACTCAGCGAGGTTCCTGCGCTCTCTCTCTCTCTCTCTCTCTCTCTCTTTCTCTCTCTCTCGCTCGCTCTCTCTCTCTCTCTGTGCACTGCTTGGGTATCCTGAAGGCACTATCTTTGTGTAATGTGATAGAGAAAAATGCGACTGGCTTGTGAGGCTATTTATTATCGTCTTCATTAAATGATAGCCCTGTGATTCACAGCGATGTCTCAGGCCGTGTCCTCTAGGTAGAACACTTTATCTCAGAGGAATCTGTTACCTCCACTCTCACTATGCATATAGAGTAAAATGTTGGGACCATTTTTAACCATTTAGGCCCAGATATATTGAAGCTGTTGTTCATTGTGTTTAAAATGCTTGTATGCACAGACAATCTGTGACAGACAAGCAAAGCAAATGCATTAA
The DNA here is from genome assembly GCF_902362185.1 of Chanos chanos. Lineage (NCBI taxonomy): Eukaryota > Metazoa > Chordata > Actinopteri > Gonorynchiformes > Chanidae > Chanos > Chanos chanos. The sequence continues at coordinate 19,141,198 of NC_044497.1, read as the reverse complement.
CCAGACACTGTCAAGTGTTACCTGTTTTGTACCAGCTGTAAACCTCAGCATATATAGTAATAAATCATGTTAGACAATGAATTTTTTTTTTTACTTTCATTTGAGAAAATTCAATATAATAAAACCCATGATTTTCCATGTGTTTTAATTGTTTTGGTTAAATCTGGAGTGTTGATGAGATGTTGCAAGATGATTTCAAAACAGATGAGAGACAGTTCTTTGTCTTTGTGAAAGAGGTATTTCAGTCATCAATTCTGTTTTACCAAGCTCTACCTATAAAATGACATGATCTTGATCATTTTAATAGTTTTTGCATTGATTTGCTCCATTTCCGTCCCTCATAAAGCCTGAGGAACGTTTTGTATTCCTGCGACCCACTTAGATTAATCTTGTTTGAGTTCTCCCCCTCAACACTGTGTCACTTTGGTTTCCCTCAAAAGAGTGACAGCGCGCCTCCCTCATTGAACTCATTGGCACAGCAAAGCTAAGGACATTGTTTTTTCTGTGAATGCAGACAGACAGTGTTTTGGTCCTCCTCAGCCTGTTTCTTCTGGTTTATCCGTCTGCCCTCCTCAATCTGAATATTCATAGAATAGCTACTCATGGATGGAACTGATAAACTAGCTCTTGAAACTATTTTTTTTTTAATTCTTGATAAATTCAAAACAGTAGAATAAGCTGCACTTCTATCTAGCTGTACTTTTCTCTCTCTCTCTCTCTCTCTCTCTCTTACACACTGACACACACATACACACACACACACAATGATATTAACACACTGTACACACAGTGAAAATAATCCACATAATTCTGTTTCCAGCACTTGGAGACCTGAGATGCTGTATTGACATCTCCCACTCTCTGGCCAATGTTGCTGTCAAAAATGGAAAGCGACGTGATGAGACCCTATTGGATTGCAGTGGTGCTACAAGTGTGATGGCTGCGTTGCCTTAGAGCATCAGCCAACAAACAGCCCGACGAACGCCAGAATCAATGTGTGTGTGTAATTCCTAATGTATTGGAGCAGACCTCTTGTAATAGCCCCCGTCTGTGATAACAATGGATGCGATGGCCCGATCTATGGGCTGCTATGTATAGAACAAAAGATCTGACTGTCCCATTCCCAGAAAACTCAGTATGTACAGTCAAATACAGTTGGCTTTCAGTAACAGCTTTCTACCTGTTAGAATGTTGGTTTAAGCATCATTTAAAATGCAACACTGTCATGAATAGCTTAGATATATTTGTGTTTAAATATGAATATGTGCCCGACATAAATATGAACAATTAATTCATGTTTAAAAAAAAACAGTGTTTTAACTTATATTGTAAATCAAAAGGAAAAGTCCATTCTGAGACTTTTTTGTGTGTTTGTTAAGTGGTACATTGACATTTTAGAGGTTTAGATGTTAGGCATTGGTTATTCAAGTCTGAAGAGAGTATTTGATTGGATGATTGTGACAAATCCTGACTACATTAATTATATGTGGAAAAAAAGCGTTGTCAGGTGTCTATGATTGTTAGCAGTTACTCTATGGTGAGTTTAGAGAGGGCTAAAGATGCAGTAATCTCTTTACGATCTCTATATGCTTTATTCATTCTTAGTTCACTTAGCTAACTTTGCAAAGGCTGATATGAGCTTTGTTTTCTTACTAAATCATCCACATTACACACTGTTACTGTTGACTTTGCGCCTGCAGAAATTACTTAAAGAGGATAACATGTCAAACCTTAAATGAATGAATGCACTAACTTCTCAGTTTTCTGACTGAGCTTGACGGATAACAGTTTTATATGTTGAAACATTGCAATAGACAGATTACACTGAAGGACTCTTGAATTGCCACTTAAACTTACACAGTGGAAGTTTTCAATACTCTTTCATCACTTTTTACTGTACCCTCTCACACGTCCCATGAGTGACTCAGTGGTGAGTGACCACGAGAGACTGCTGGTGTGCTCCACACACTTAAAATCATGGACCTAATCATATGCATTCATTTCTAAAAATCAGATATTAATGTTTATGCATTCAATAATTATGTCTGGGAAATGGCTATATACTGATTAACGGTTTTTGGCGCATGAAAACCACAGGTTTTAACAAAAATTAAAGTAGAGAACTAAACTAAAACCAGGGATTTAAGGGTTTAATGAACTACAAAAGTAACATCGCACATTTAGCCTATGTGCAGCATGAATTGAACTGTTTCAGTTACATCCAAAAATGTGAGCTTAAAAATTTCCAGTTTATCTTGTAAAAGTTCTTCTCTTGTCTAATGAAACACTTGACAGTATATATAAATTTTCCTGTTGTCACTGTACACTGCACCATTTCAAAGACAATTCAACATATTTCTATTCTTAGCTGTCTTTATGGCCGGAATATGCTCTGTTTTAACCACAGCTGAATCCATTTACTTGACTACTGAATAGAGAATTGTGGTTTAATCTCATAATTATATTGATTTAATTTTTACCAGTGTTACACCACACTTAAGCATTTCCTTTGAATAGAGCTGCATTGTATTGTGAACTGTAACCTGAAACGTTAATGGGGGAATCTACAGACAGCTGTCAAAATAAAGGAAACACCATCATAAAGTGCCTTAATAGGATGTTGGACCACAGCGAAAGCCCAGAACTGTTTCAGTGCACCATGGCATAAATTCTCCAAGTCTCTGGAGCTCTGCGGGAGAGATGTCACACTGTTCTTCCATGACAAATTCTATCACTCAGAGTTTTTGTTGATAGTGGCGGAAAATTCACTCAATTGTTTGTCATTATTGGCTGGTTAGGAAATAAGGTGACGAACTATGGCCATATGATTTTTCTCTGAGCATTTGACTTATTTCCACTGATCAGTAAACCACTCTTTATGTTTCCAGATTCTTTTACACTTTACCCAGAAACATGCATTTTGGATTTAATAAGGCGTTTATGCAAGGCACTGGCCACAGAATCTCCCCCTGGGATATACTTAACAGACACTAAGTTGGCATTTGCAGTCAGCTGATTCAGAGCTGTTCAGCTGTTTTGCTTTGCATCTCAAAACGATGCATGGGCATTTCTGTTGAGCTGTGGGCATCTTTAACCACGCTTAGCCCTAGGTTTTGACATCTTTCACTCCGACATTAATGCCAACATCACCTCAGCCACTACTCATTAGCAAGTTGAGCAGTCTTCACCACCGGAGCACCGCACAAAAACCCTACAGCAACCACCTCTCCTTCAAAGGCATGGAGATCTGGACCTCTAACTATAGCAGATGAAATGATGGAAAACTAGGCCTACCTAACACTTTATACCTTTAGGATAATGCAATGCCATTCACTGGACTAAATTAGCAACCACAGCTTTTTGGAAACACCTGCATTCTGTATACATTGTGTTCTTCGCTTTCCAAAGTACTTTCCTTATGTTAGCAGTTTCCTCTACACACACAGTGTATTTTCTTTCCCACTCTTGGACCCAGCTGTGTAGAGAGAAGAGAGTTCAGCTGTGAAACCAAATGAAACATCAGGTCAGTCAGCCAGAGCAGGGAGGCCATGCTTCTCTTACGGACTTGTAAAAAAGGTGATTTATTGTTTTAAACTTCCATATCCCCTCTGCTTTACAGTACAATGCACCTTCATGCTCAGGGCACATCCTCCGAGGGTGGAGGAATGGTTGGACCCCAGAGAGTTCAAGGACAGTTTAAAACCATCACCGATCAGAGCGAAGGACTCCGTTTTGGAGTTTAGGCATGCATGGCACTTTGGTGGCGACACTTCAACCCATCCACTTTACCTCATAAACCTCTTGGTTCTGTTTATCTGTCAGTCAGCCAGTCAGTCAGCCAGTCAGTCTGTCTGTCTGTCTGTCTGTCTCTGACATATATGGAAACAGCATTTTGTTTGTGAGCGTTTCAGCAGTCAAATGCTCAGTGTCCTGATTTTTGAGTCATTTATTAATGTCTTCATCCCCCCGCCCAGCTTGTTTGGCTATTTGTTTTTTCCATGGTGAACATGGTTTCAGGGACTGAACATACGCTGTCATACAGTCTGGCAGGAACATAATTCCAAAAATAATTTGATAGAGACACTTTGCTGCTAATTTTTCAAGAATGACCCTATTTAGCATTTCTGCCATCAGGGAGTGTGTGAACTCTTTGTCTGACCGAGCATAGCCCTATAGACATCAGATTAAAACGGCAGAATAAAAAAACTTCATTTGCTGAGGGCCTGTTTCCTTGAAGCCTCAACATTCCATTAAAAATAACAGCAAAAAAAATAATAGCAGTGGACAAGAGGAATTCATCAGGCAGCCTTCATAGTTCAAAGCTTACAGTAAGGGTCAAAACATAAACAAAAGCAGTTTGCCTAAAAACATCGCTTGTTAAAAAAAACACACACACATCTACGATAATCAAGACATTATGTAAACAATATTATAAAAAATTACTTCTTAAAAGGACATCTGAGAGATGTCAGAGATCCAGTAACACAAACAGAATGCCATGTCTTTATGTAACTAAGGAGCATACTGTTGGATTCTGGACAAATGAGCATAAGGTCATTAAAGAAACACTTTTCCTGACATAGGTAATATGCTGTTTGTTGTACTGCTGCCACTTCATGGATGCATTTTTCCAATCTACAATGAATAAAGGAGCTTGACCAGGACAGCACTCCAAGGTTTAATCAATAAACTCAGATAAAAGACAAGGGGGGGTGGGGGGGAGGGTGGTTGACACTGTGGCCCACATTCTCCCCTGGGGCACCATTCAAAGCTCAGATTAGCGCATGGCCAACCACTACCCTGCCACCCCCCACCCCCCCACCCCCTTCAGCTTCTGTGCGCTTGGATCAAACTGCTCCCCAATAACTAAAGTTAGACTGAGTGGACAAATCCCCTGACACCGCAGGTCATGAGAGACTAAGGAGATGGCCATCAAGGTCAGTCTTCATTTGTCATTTTCACTGCCCCCAGAGACAAATGTCACAACAGAGCACACCCCTTCCACAACACACACACACACACACACACATAAACACACGTGCGCATGCATGCACACATGCACACACGCACATTCACAAGTAAACACACACACATGCACACTCGTAAAAACACACACACACATGCATGTGTGCACATGCATGTACACACACACGTAAACACAAACAAACACACACACACACACACACACACACACACACACTTGTATAGAGATAACACTGTCATGGCAGTGCTAAACAGGGGCAGATTTAAAAGATTTCTTTTCAGCTATCTAAGGGGACCATGGGGTCACCGTAGAGCACATGGTGGAATGACAGACATTTGAGAGGAAAAGGATTATTTACACAGTTGATTTAGACAAACTTAATTGTCTGGAAAGAGCCAGGGACCAACGGGCCGGAAAATGGGTAAACCAAATAAAATAATCATAATAATCTTGCAGAACACAAGCAAGCCTTACACTACATAAGAAAAATAATATTCTACTACACTCAGCCAATGCTTGGAATGTTCCAGAATCCTGATGAGTCTCTTCATCTGGTGACTTGACCCAATGGCATGAACACAGCTTATCAGTCCACTGTCTGATTGTAACCTTTCAATGGACTTATTTGTCAACATTCGCTCCTTGCACAAACTGCGTACAAAGCTCTTGATGCAAACCCATTTTCAGCATACAGCAAACATGAGGAGGATCTGCTGACAGCTTGCATAACCTTTCTGCCCTCCAGCAGCTGAAAACTGTTTATCACACAGTCAAACTAGCAGAGAGTTAAATGTGTCTACAGGATACAGCTGAAACACATACACATACAATACCCCCAATACCCCTATACACGTCTAATTAAAAATTTAGCTAAGCTGATGAGAAAACCGGAAACAATTTTTTTGGTACCTCAGGAAATCACAGGTCCAAATTACACTTAAGAGACAATGAGAAATCCCTTGCAATGCGATGAAATAAAAAGATTTCAGTGACGGCAGAAACCCAGAACATGCTAACAAGGAGTATGCAGAAAGGACAAAAACTGTCTCAAATTGCTTTGGTAGAGAAAATTAGGCGAGGCAGTACTGTAAGGGCACTTGCCACAAATAAATTATGAGCAGCAAAACAAATAATGATCTCAAGGTCAAGCAGGCCTGTGACAGAGAGTGTGTGTGTGTGTGCGTGTGCGTGTGTGTGTGTGTGCATGTGTGTGTTCAACACATTCGGTGGTCCAGTTCAAAATCAGCCAAACTGTTCTGTGTCCGCTGTAAAATCATGTTTGAGAGAAAAACAAGAGTAGCGCAAGGAAGTGTTCAGCAGCTGCACACAAATTATTTCACACAAAATTACTGTCTTTACTGGAGGGATTTTTGTCATAACTGGAAGAGCTGTTTCCGTCTTTTGACTGTATTAAAAAACAGTTGTGTGTTTTGTCAATGACTTGATATTTCTTTTCTTTCCTGTTGTCATTTGGATTAACCTCATCTATAACAAAGCACAACAGAAGCTGTTTGGCAGTAATTAAGAAATCAAATCTACTCAGAGCAAATAATCAGAATGTTATACATTTTAATTGGATACATTTATATATTTCCCTTGTTTATTGCTTTGTAACATGATAGACTGTCTTGCATTGCAATGCCTTTAAATCAAAGGATTGCATACACCATTTTTTACAATTATGAGTTCCTGACAAGAATGCTCTGTAAATTATGAAAATTATATTAGTTAACTGATATTATTCATTTCAAATCTGAATTTTTTTTCTTTGCAGACCAAAGCAAACTTAGAAATTTGAGGTCAGTTATCTCAAACCCATGCTTCTCTCTTCTTAAAGCCTATAATTGAAATCATGAAAGCTTATTGTGAAGAGTTGAGGATAGCTCTGAGAGTGTGGAGGCTGATATAATCTTTTCTGTCAATAAATCATAAATCAGCTATTGACTAATATGATGAATAATACTTTTTTCTGTCATATTTAGACAGCTGTCTCCTGAGTCTGATTACACCATCCAAAGATTTTTCTTCACATTGATATTATGAGTCTCTCTCTCTCTCTCTCTCTCACACACACACACACACACAGACACACACCTAAGGGCTTAAGGTCCACAGAGCAGGCAGGAGAGATCATACCTTCTAACAAAAACTGTAAGAAAAAACAAAATTCAGATTCCTCCATTATCAGTCTAGATTATCCAGTTCACCAACCTTGTACAATGTACAATACAATGTATGATATAAAGTATCATTAGTAAACACCCTAACCTCTTGCTTCAATGTCCATCTAAAAGCATTTGCTGTTACCACAGACGTTCACAAGTCTCTATGACTGAATTATAAATGGAAAGATAAGAGCCCAGTGAAAAGACAGACTTCTCCTTAACATGTTGACCTTTGAAGGGAGCTGTGTTGTTATGCATGCCTTGTGTTCCTTGCTGTTACCATCAAGTTCTTTTCTTTTTTTTTTTTTTACTGCTCCCCAAGCTATGTCCTCATCATCAGTCAGTCAGATTGCATTTTTAAAACTGCATTACTACTACCATTACTACTGCAACAACAACAACAACAATAATAATAATAATAATAATAATAATAATAATAATAATAATAATAATAATGAGGGTGATTTGGATGACAGGGATGGTTGCTTAGTTGGTTTAGGATGTTCTATTCACAGACCATGGTACTCACATTTTCTAAAATGACTGAAAGGCCTTCAACAACGGCCTTTAACACATTAATGTTTGGAACAATCTTCATCGGGTACTGCTGTACTTATGGTGGGTTATATCTAAATATACGTGGCGTATGAATCTGTTTGGGTTGACAGGGTGGCATTTTGCTCATTCTTGACCGCTTCTGCCTAACTTTTTTTGTTGTTGTTTGTTTTTTGTTTGTGGTTAAACTGCTTTTGAACGAGAACGGAATTCCCCTGGAAGTAGGAGCGAATGATTGGTTTCCTGCCTTGACTTTCAGGACCTTGGACAATGCCTTGTGAAATCCACCTTGTTTCTGCGACCTGACAGAATTCGCGTAGGCTTTAGCTAACCACTTCGGCCTTAAAGGTCAGTAACTCTGAAAAGTGACTCCATCCTGCACTGAGGGAAAAACCACAGCGCCGTGCCTTTTACATCGACAATGCCGTGGTCAAAAACAAGGCGCGCGATCCACAGGGCTGAGACACCTGTTAGGTCGCTTTGCTGTAAAACCACCGTATACGAAAGCGCTACTTTTCTAAAGCGATATAGACAAAAATAAACATTTAAGACAGACTCGCGGCAATTCTTTGGACTAAGAAAGAATAACAAATAACTTGATAAACAAATTCAATGAACATGGAGGGAAAAAGCGCGTTTTAACGGGTAAAACAAGAGAATCCAGCTTCAAGCGAATGCATTGGACAGCATCCGAGAGATGTAAATTACGTCGGTTTATCCTATCAAGAAATAATAAGATCATAATAAAATCAGTGAAGTGCCAGTGGCCATTATTCTCATCACCAATACTTTTCCAACAATCGCAATCAACTGCACCATAATACTAAACATGATTAAGAAGAGGGGCATACTACCCCGACTACGTGCACCGCTAAAGAGTAAGGTATAGCGTAAGAGTCGTGCAGCTGCGAAGTCTTCACTCCAATTATTAAGTAGTTGGGCCCAGATATATCTTAATAGGGGGGCAACATTTAATTATACACACCGGTACCTTTAATAATTCGTGATAAACACTTCTGAGTGGACTGAAACCTTGACAACGTCGACTAGTCATTAAACAAAAGGAGAGATCTTGTTTGTTTGACTAACAAAAAATATCATTATGGGACAAAGCACCTTGCTTAACTACGAGTAGACTACGAATGATTTCTATATAAATTTGTAGTATTTTATATTTTATAGTTTGTCCCATTAACTGAAGAGAAAAACAACTGTTTGTGCGGCGCTTGGAAAGTTCTAGACCTGTAATCATCATCACAAAATAGTAACTGATATGGATACTTACATGTGAAACTTCTTTAATTCACAGCATTGCATCCAAGCGCGTCTTTTACTTTAATCAGTTTTGAAATTTCCACCGACCAGTGCAAAGATCCAAAGTCAGGCCATGTCGAACTCTTTTCCGAAAAAAAAAAAAAATCCCGACCAGTTAAAAGAAATCGTTTCAAACGAGGTCTTGCTTTAAAACAGAAAGTTATTTGCTGATACCAAAGTGCGTCCAATAGTTGATCAGGCAAAAAAGCATAGGAGAATTAAATCCCGTTTACATGTCATATTGAAAGCCCCTGATAAGGTTACCTTCCGAATAACTGCCCCATTGATCCTGTTTGCGACTCCTAAATTTCGTTGACTTCAGAACACTAAGTTGGATCAGTCAGTTAAAAACAGCCGCTACTCTAACCATAAAAACACTTTTCGCGATCTCCTTCACACTTTAGTGAATTTAGTCCAAAGGGCAACTTAATAAGAGCGTCAATATATCGCAAGCTCTTGAGAAGGATTGAACGTTTGCCAGTCCCCTGCCAGACCTCTCCGAAAAACGCATCCAAACCATTTGATTGCCCTTGAGTCGCGAAGTGAGGAAGTCAGATGTTTCGTGGTAACGCCTTCTCCCGTGTGTTTCAACAATCTTCTCGCACGAGGCAGACACCGTCTGATCCCCCAGAAACTCTGCAGGAAAAGAAGTTTGTTGACAAAACACTTGATTCGCTGTTAGATTAATACAGACGATGTTACAGTAATGCGAAATTTGTATTTAAACTATTTAGGCGTTTGCAATTGAAATAACGCACTACACGGATAACATCGTTAATCCATATTAATGGGAACATTTTTTGTACCAGTCTATTGTATTAAATTGTTTAAAATCAGGATTAAGGTGCTCAAGAAGACGTTTGATGTATTCAGAGCAACCAAAGGAGGTCGACAGTGATTGACATAAGTGATTCCCTCAGTGACGGCTCCACTGTAGTGTATGTTTCTAAATAATTATTTTGTCTGTCTAAGCTTCTATTGCCATAACAACAATTTATAATCTCACAAACCGTATTCTGTCTTGTGTCATTTTTTCATAGTCAGTTTGTTTGTGCACCAGAGCGCACTTGATTCAATGTTTCCGCGATCTGAGTGGTGTTACGAAGTCCCTAAGGCTTGTAAATTGAAATGCAAATCATCTTCAAATATGAACATGCAACTCCCCCTGTCGGTACAGACTCTATATTGAGATACGTGGAAACGACTCTATATTGAGATACGTGGAGACGTACAGACGGTAGGCTACAGGACACCGAAGCGATGCAAGGTGGTCTCGTCAAATGATAGGCCTACCTGATCAGAGACGCGACAAGAATGTGAGAATATTCTCGCTGAAAATGTTGCTCCAAAGGTAACTGCATTCATCGAAGTTGCAGAAGGTTGACACTAAGGTGGGTTCAAGGGTTACTCTGCACACACTTCAGGGAAATATGATGCCTCTACAGAAATAAGTAAACTTTACTTCTGAATGTACATTCCCGAAAAATAACTAATACTTGAAGTGAAGCATTATTTTCGAAAACTATTTTTTTGATCATCTCAATCAAACTTCGCCACGCTGTCTGTTGAGGTAAAATAATTCATTTAACAAATGCGAGGTTCATTTGGAAACTAAAAATGAACTCAATACGGGTTTTACTTGTCTCGAAACAGTTTTAATCCCAGTGAAGGCCAGCACCTCCAAAGGCCCAGTTGCCATTCAGTACAAAAAAGGCATCTTATTCCTCCCTCAAAACCTGTACTTTACATATCATATTACATGCGACAAAAAATTATTAGATGAATGGCGTGACAAGACCAACACTTTCCAACAACAAAAACAACACCTTCTTCTTCCTCTTCTTCTTCTTCATCCTCTATTACGATTGTAATTATGGTAATGATGATGATGATGGTTATTATTTATTTTTATTATTATTATGATTATTGTTGTTGTTATTATTATTATTATTATTATTATTATTATTATTATTATTATTATTATTATTATTATTATTAGTGTGCGAAAACGAGAGCTCCCCTTCGGCAGCGTCCGCACTCTTTCGTCGTGTGGAAGTGACGTCATGCTGTCAACATGTAAGATGGCGACCCATCACAGACAGAATGCTGCTGGGCGGAGGAAAGTCCAGGTAAATTTCTATTTTCAGTACTGTGCAGTGGCTTGTGCGCGTGTATTTTGTTGAGCGATAATACTTAAAGGTTCTTGGAGTGGACGTGTCAGATGTATGCTTATTGCATGTATAAATCTTTGAAAAACGTATCTGGCACGAAGTGGGCTGAGCTGCCAGACATTCTGCTAGTTAGCATAGCTGTCTGGCCAGTGAGCCCCTCTCCTGTTCTTGCTAGCGCTGATATGGGTGTGTTAATTTTAAAAAAAACTGCCGGCATTTCCTTATTACTCTAGAATAATATTTCATGTGACATTTCAAAAGCAGCCATCAAATACAGTTTACAGCTTGCTTACTGAAACGTCATGTGGGCTTGGTTACATCCATGCTGATTAGCGCGATGAGATCACTGCTCGGAGAGCTTTCTGAAGTGTATAATTGTTAGTTAAATTAGTTAATAGATCGTACTTAAATGTAGAACAGTAGTAGCCAGTATTATCTAATAGTTAGGATGGGATAGCACTAAAAGTCAAGGTTAGTTTATGAACTGTCGTAGGCTGAACAAAGGTTATGGCACTGCTTCCGACAGCCGCTGAATGATAACTAATCAGATGAGTTCTCTGCATGCTGTCGTCAGTAAATGGTCTCTGTGTGAAACTTTTGATTGGTTATGTAGTACTTCACAGATTAGAGCATTTAATGTTGTCGTATGACTAAGTGTAAAAGTTCGTTCGGGAAGTTAATTGTTAACTTCGACGCAGACATTAACCTCAGTTAATCTGTTTTTTAAAAAATCACCTTTTTAATCACGCTTTAAAGCTCGTAAACCTCTAGATGATCTCAGGATGTTGTTTTTCTTCCTAGTATGTGTTATTTTAGAAATGTAGTATTTTAGTAAAATTCTGAAATGAATACACTACAGTAAGCAGTGTATCAGTGGACTCTGCACTAGCTCTTTTTTGTAGGTCAGTATGTTTTGTTATTGTTTTAAATGTTTAGAAGACCTTGTTTCCTTACTCTTTTGATGCACCCCAGTACCTCCTAAAGAACATGTTGGTCTCTGAGATGTGTTTGTCACAGTCTCATTGTCCTAAGCCTTATGAGTAGATTCCTTAGCACAGTCAATGACCTTATATGTTTTAATTTAATTAAAAGCATTAACTTAAATAATGCTTTTGCCATTGACTGAAATTTTGGTTGTTTTTGAGGAATCTATGTCATTATTTGTAATGGATTGGACTAGAGAAAATTCCAAACTTTAGTTTCTAAGATTAGGGTCACTCACATGGGAGGGTTACTGGGTTTAACTGTCCACTGAAACAGTTGCTGTAGAATATGTTTTAATAAGCATAGTGAGCAACAACAAAGGGGGACAATGACACGTTCAGTTTTCATTGACACAGAAATATTGATTATAAAGTGATCATAAACTGACTGTTTGACATTTCTTTGGTATGAGATTATGTCAGAGATGATAATGCCAGTGTGAAACTTGGCTCCATGAAAAGGCATCAACATTTTTAGTGTGTCCTAATGCTAATTTAGGGATGATTACATCACACAGCAGATGAGTAATTTTGTAAATACCAGTGTGTTTGTCATTGTATTCCAATGTGTTGCTTAAATGTTTTGAATGGCTAATGATTCAGGCTATAGATAATGATCTGCAGGATCAAACTGTGTGTTGGTTTTAATTCATGTCTGTGTTATGTATGTTCATCGGCTGAGCTGAGATGTATAACCATATAAGGAAGGATAAAAAGAGTTATACAAGCAAAAGAAAGTTACATGTTTGTTTGACTGATGAGGAATGTCTGACATGGTTTAATGTGTAAAATGCCCTTGGCTTCAACCAGAGTTTATTGTGTCATGTAAATTTAGAATAATGAATTACCTCATGCTTTTAACATTTACTGTATAATACATAAGTGTTCTCAGCCCCAATGATAATCACAAAATAAACCTGCCTGTTTTTTATGGCAATCCATCATGACCTTGTCAGTGTTCCACAAACATATTCCTGAAAAATAAATAAATAAATAAAGTGATGACCTCATGGTGTGCAGGTGTCATACGTCATTCGAGATGAGGTGGAGAAGTATAACCGTAACGGGGTGAACGCTCTGCAGCTGGACCCAGCCTTGAACCGTCTCTTCACCGCAGGTCGAGACTCCATCATCAGAATATGGAGCGTCAACCAGCACAAGGTAAACCCGTTCTACAGCCCGTGGGGCACGTAAACCTGGAACATGTAAACCCTTCAGTGAAGAAAAATGACCCTCATAACAGCACGTGTTGACAAAGTGGGGCTGACAGTTACGTGAGGGCAGTCATAGATAAATTGGCCCAAGAGCGGGTTATACAGGAAGTATTAGGGTTCAGAAGCTGTTGGCAGGACAGTGGTAAAGAACACATACATGCTTTTATTGGGACTGTGGTGTTGTTACAGATGAATTGTTTGGCTGCAAAAGCTGTTGGGCAGGCACTGGTAGAGAGCACATACATGCTGATATTAGAGCTGTTGTGTTGTGGTTTTTCCAGCAGGACCCGTATATAGCGTCAATGGAGCATCATACGGACTGGGTGAATGACATTGTCCTCTGCTGCAATGGAAAAACACGTGAGTGACTTTTACATACACATCGATGGGAAATTATAACAGCAGAACTGAATCATGTCTCTGTGTTAAATGTGCTCTCTTAATAATGTTGTTTTGTTGGTTTTCAGTGATTTCAGCTTCATCAGACACGACGGTCAAGGTCTGGAATGCGCATAAGGGGTTTTGCATGTCTACGCTGAGAACACACAAGGTAATCTTATCCATCACTAGCAGTTCTCCAGTCATGTCTGTCCCTGCTGAATCATTCAGCACAATCTACAATCAGTTACCAAAAACATACAGTATTATTACTGCATTAAGCATATTTCTGCTGCTGTCACAAGAGAAACAATGTTGGATTTGTCTGGGTTTTTTTTTTTTGTAAGTTTAGTTTACAGCAGCTTTCTTTGCCAATAATAATGCTGAATGGCCCAGCTTTAGTTAGGGCAAAATGAATGCTTATATGAATTTAAAAACTTTCAGATTCTTTATGCTGTGATATAAGTTAAAACAGTGTACCTGTATGTGTTTGTGTGTGTCTCAATGTATCTGTGTGTGTATGCGCGCACGTTTGGTGTGTGTGTATGTGTCTGTTGGTTGCTTGTGTTTGTGCATGTGTGTGTGTGTGTGTGTGTGTGGTCTGTGTGGTGTGGGTCTTTTTCATGCAGGACTATGTTAAAGCCTTGGCGTATGCTAAAGACAAAGAGCTGGTGGCGTCTGCAGGTCTGGACAGACAGATTTTTCTCTGGGACGTCAACACACTCACAGCACTGACAGCCTCCAATAATACTGTCACCAGTAAGACATCTTTCATGTACTGCCACAGGACGTGCTGGAACCCCCCCCGTTTCTTATGACGAGTTCTGTAATAAGACTTTTATATGTCAGTAATGTAGTGAATACGCCTCAATATCAGATGTTTTTTAATTCTGTTTTGCATATTTTCATATTTTTAAGACTGTGCCTAAACCTTTAGCCCTTTTTTTTTCTTTAAACAAAAACAGCATCTTCACTCAGTGGGAATAAGGACTCAATTTACAGTTTGGCTATGAATCAGATGGGCACAGTCATTGTGTCAGGATCCACAGAAAAGGTAAGTCTGCAGAACCAAGACTAAAGCAACCGGTTCAGTGTGTGTGTGTGTGTGTGTGTGTGTGTGTGAGAGAGAGATTAGGTGGACTGTTTTATACTCATGCATTAAATGTTTCTTCATGTTTGATGTTTTTCTCCTTCTATGTTTAGTTTTCAGGGCTCTGCTTTGTTGTATTGATTTCTTTATGTTTTGTGTAAGGTTCTGAGAGTTTGGGACCCACGGACCTGTGCCAAATTAATGAAGCTAAAAGGACACACGGACAATGTCAAATCATTACTCTTAAATAGAGATGGCACCCAGGTAAGAGAAAGCAATGACCTTGTAAAAATCAACATGACTGAGAAAACAACCTGTAAAAACAAACATGACTCAATGAAGCAGATCACAGTTTGTACAGTTTTGTTCATCTCTGAGACTTAAGTGTCAGTGAATCTATAAAGGACCTGATTTTGCTCTGTGTTCCCTCAGGAGAGAGGAACACCAATGTGTGTCAAAACCCTTTTTACAATATGAAAAATGCCGACTAATACAACAAAACACCCTTTTTTCAACATGATGTTTTATCTGTTGTCTGAGTGGGTAGCATTGCTAGGCAATGTTTAATTAAAGTTCACGACTGTTTTCAACATCGTGCAGTGATGGGTTCTTTAAAGACATGCCTTTCCTCTTTAAGCCTTTTGTGTTAGAGGCATGCTGCCTCTCTGTGTGAAATGTTAAAAGTGGAGCATTAATGAGGTAAATCTGATACTGTTTAACTAACCCACACTCTCTCTGACTTCCTGTCTGCGCAGTGTCTGTCAGGCAGCTCGGACGGAACCATCCGACTGTGGTCGCTAGGCCAGCAGAGGTGCATAGCGACGTATCGCGTGCACGATGAGGGTGTTTGGGCCCTGCAGGTCAACGAGGCATTCACACACGTCTACTCTGGAGGTCGTGACCGTAAGGTCTACTGCACGGACCTGCGGAACCCGGACATCCGGGTGCTGATCTGTGAGGAAAAGGCTCCTGTTCTGAAGGTGAGCAGACGGGGAAGGGATGTCCTCTTTACCTGCCCTTATTCAACACTGCCCTTGGGTCTTGTTTTTTCTAGAGGTGCCTTGATACGAGTTTTTTTAAGATTGATGCAAATACCAAGTACTTAGTTGTGGAGCATAGGCTGAGGCTGAATACAGGTACAAGTGTGTATTTGAAGCATTGTAGTTACTCAAAGACTTATGTAATGTTGTAAAATAAAATAATATGTTTACCTTCAACAAACAAAGTTACTAAATACAGGCCAGTAACACAGAAATGTTTAACTGCCTTCTCTACAAAGCCATTGGGCACCTGACTAGCTGATAATAAACATAGATGTGACTTCTGTGGGTAAATTTAAGGGGAAAGGTTTTGTTTTTTTTGTTGTTGTTGGGTTTTTTTTTTTTTGGATAAAAGGAACCATTCCCTTTCCTCACTTCTAAGTCTGTTTCCTCTCTTGTTCAGAACTTGAGAAGCTGTGTTAAAAAGTCACTAGCTCTCAAGACTGGTGCATGGTGCCCCAAGACATTTTTGAGCTGTGGTAGCCAATGAGGGAGTAGGATTTCATTTTGCTCTGCTGTTAGTTTTGCAGCGAGTTTATAGGTTACATCAATATACGTCAGCCTACTTGGAAACATTAAATTATGATGCTGATACCAACTATGCATGTTAACCACATTGTATCGGCCTAATACAAGTACCAGTGGGTAATATCAGTGCATCTCTAGTTGCCTCTTGCCCTAGTCAGTATGAGTGTGCAGCAGAGGCCAAACCTGAGAATGAGATTTGCGCGAGATGCTAGCCTTCAGTAAACTCACTTAAAGGGTTAATATTAGTCTTTAAATATTTAATGGAAATACTCAGATCTTGGCGGGGGCAGTGCTCTTGGTCTAAGAGTGATCCTATGCCAAAGATCTGAAAAAAACAAGAACTGCAAACAGTTTTTCTATCATAAAACCAGGTGTGCTGCGTACAGTGGACTGACTGCATAGGTAAATGTAGAGTAGGTATGAGATGACTTGATGAGTGCACTGACTGGATGTGTTTTTTTCCCTCTGTCAGATGGAGCTGGACAGGTCAGCAGACCCTCCGTCAGCCATCTGGGTCTCAACCACAAAGTCAACTGTCAACAAATGGGTAAGCAAAGCTACACTACATACACTACATGAAAGTCTGGCATTCTGTCTGCAAAGCAGTAGTAGTGGTAATAGTAAATGTGTGCTTATTGTCCAGTTGAAAGTGACTAGTTGATTAAGGAAGATGAAAAAAAGGGCTGGTGACCTGTTGTCTTGTTATGTCTGACCTTATTTGTCTGATTAATTGCCAGTTCTGTAGAAAGACACTTTGTGTTCAACAGAGTGGAAATAACTGTTCTTTAAATGTTTATTAATTACATTAATAACATTCTTTGAGTGTGTGATTGTTCATACAATATTTACATTTGTATCTTTGATAATTCTCTCACTGCAGTCTCTGAAGGGGATTCATAACTTCCGAGCGTCTGGTGATTATGACAATGACTGCAGCACTCCCCTGTCCCCTCTGTGCACACAGCCAGAGCAGGTCATCAAAGGTCAGGCCTCAAACACAGCCAGCTTAGCACAAAACTCACAGACACGATGAGTTTATATTTGTGTGGGTGGTCTCTGCTGCACTCGACATCCTGTGTTACAGTGATGTAAGCTGTTCAGAGAATTTTGTTGGGGGGTGGGGGACAATTTCATCCAACTTTTTTGTTGTGTAGAGAGATGGTGCCAGATTGCTAGATCTGTATAATTGTGCGAGATTAGAATTATGTATGAACATAAAGAACCTGAATGGGTTTGTTTTCACAGTTTGCTTTTTTCTGTTTGACATTGTTTTACCTGTATGTGTCCTCTAGGTGGAGCTAGTATAATCCAGTGCCACATTCTTAATGACAAGAGGCATATATTGACCAAAGACACCAACAACAACGTAGCCTACTGGGACGTGCTGAAGGTGTGCACTTCATGTATTCTTATTTACTTGCTTTCATTTGCACAGAAATCATATCTCTGCCCCATGCGCTCTGACTGATGTAATGACATTCTCTTTGAAAAGGCGTGTAAAGTGGAGGACTTAGGAAAGGTAGAATTAGATGAGGAGATCAAGAAACGCTTCAAGATGGTTTATGTGCCAAACTGGTTTTCAGTGGATCTCAAAACTGGGGTAAGTAAACAAATGCTTTCATATAGCACACTGAGGAGTATTGAGCTGTTTTCTAATAGTCCAGGCATCCTGGATTCAATCTAAAGCCTCAGACCAAAAACCTTGGGATTAGCCTTTGCAGTTTGATTGTTTATTTATTCATTTATTTTTGCATGGTAAACATTTCTGTGCGTATTTGATGATGGTATCTGATGGATAGATGCTGACTATTACTCTTGATGAGAGCGACTGCTTTGCTGCCTGGGTGTCGGCCAAGGATGCTGGATTCACCAGTCCAGATGGATCAGACCCAAAGTGTGAGTGCTGCTCAATCTCCCTGCCTCCAGCATTCAGAGCTGTGAATAGCACAATGCTGAGTGAGCTTTCTATTAATGACATGCAAAACTGTCTCAAAGGGCCATTTTCTCTCTCACATAGCTTTGCTCAGTCACGTTCCTGTGTTGTTCCAATGATTTCTTTCTCTAGAATTTTCCAACCTGCCTCGTTATTGCTCTACTGTGTTTGTAGTGAATCTGGGCGGACTCTTGCTTCAGGCCCTGCTGGAGTATTGGCCCAGGACACACATTAACCCCATGGATGAGGAGACAGAACTGAACCACAGTGAGTAACCCATCACTGGTTTGTCTGATTGATTGATTGATTGATTGATTGATCAGGGTTGTAAGCCAACAAGCAG